>NC_134550.1:3258105-3558105 GCF_025594145.1 Primulina tabacum | reverse complement strand
AGGACGTTAATTTGCATTAACAAACAACTTCGACCAGTTATGGAAATGAGTCAATTTTCACTAAAGTTCTGTGTGCTGGTTCAGAATTTAATCTGGATTGAAATACCTGATAAGGAAACTATAAATTATGAATTTCTCAATTGGTATTTTTGGATTAAAACATCCCTTTCACTTTCAAAGATTCAGAGCATCCCATTGCCAACTTGTTAGGATTTATGAACTCAATTAATGTGACGTATGCAAATCCTGTCGTTTTTCAAGTTTGTTAAATGTTTCTTGTATGCTCTACAGAAGTTTTGTAGTTTGTCTATAAGATCATAGTTGCTCATTTCACGCTCCGTGAGTTGCTTATTGTGAAATAAACTTAATTTGAATCGAATTCTGAGTATGATCTGGGGTGATTTTTTACTCTAGATGTTGTTTCTTTGGTTTTTGTGTACTTGTAATATTGTTAATCTGTTGTGACGAGGAAAGTTACAGTGTGAATTAATCTTAAACCCAGAGTCAGTATGGACTTAAAATTAATGGCATGGCAAATGAAATGCTGCTTGATAAAGTGGAGTAGAAGAGAAAAAATCTGTATTGGTATGGTTCAAGTTCTTATTAACAGATAAGGTGTTCGCTTCTCAGCTACTCTTATTTAGGAAGTGAATATGCTTCGTTTAGTTCTTCATTAACCGGATGAGAACCTATTTTAGCCTAATCAATCACTGTGGAATCTGTTCATGTTGAGATTATGCCTACTAATTGGGTTTCAAATGTATTTGTTCATAAGACTGGTTGGAAGAATGTGTCATGATTCAGTTGTACATTTTAATGTTGTAAATGAAAGTCGTTTCTTATTAATATAATAGCTAATTTCAGATGCTAAAAGGCGCCGAAGACGCTCTTTAGTGTTCCACAAAAAGCGTAGGAGATTGTTGCCATATATTTCGTCAGAAGATCCTGTAAGAAGGCTAGTTCAGATGAGATCTCTTGCCTCGGCTTTGACAGCAATGTGCATGGAATTCAGCAATGAGCTAACTTACACCCCTGGCATGGCTACTAAATTAGCTAATCAAGCTATATTTGAAGATGGTGGCATGCAGGTTTTGTTGAAACTTCAAGAAGAAATTACCATTTCTTTTTAGCTTTAACTCATTTCCATGTCTTTTTTGATTAGGTGCTTGCCAAAGAAGACATTGAGACATTAGAGTTGTGTAGGGCTATGTATGGTAGAGGCGAATGCCCCCCTCTTATTGTGACATTTGATTCGTGTGAAGGGTATTGATTTACTCTTTCTTGGCCATGTGAGTTCTTACCCTTAAACATTGTGTTAATACAATCCTACCTTGTTTAATGTTGCAGTTATACGGTAGAAGCCGATGGTCCTGTAAAAGATATGACGTTTCTTGCAGAGTATACAGGGGACGTGGATTACATTAAGAATCGGGAGCAAGATGATTGTGATAGCATGATGACTCTTCTTTTAGCAACTGATCCATCTAAAAGCCTTGTTGTCTGTCCAGATAAGCGTGGAAATATTTCCCGCTTTATCAATGGCATAAACAATTACACGCCGTAAGCTTTTAAGCCACATTGTTCTTTTACTCTACCATTTATCTTATCTTGATCTTTTTCTATTTCTTCAAAATCGTTCAACAATTTTTCCCTCCATTTGCAGTGATAATTCCATTTGGCACCATGTTTGGAAAGCTGAAGCTCGTTAGAATGACCAAATATAACTTTATATATATACACTCTCTCTTATTTCTAGCGAGAAATCATAAAATATGTAACAAAAATTATTATTCCAGATATACACATCAATGTTAGTTTGATATTGCCCAACAAATACCCGAAATTAAGCACCCAAAACCAATTCACCTAATATGAAAGGGATTGTGATCCACGGGTCTTGAATTTGTGATCCTGCTAGCTTTTGCACCCTGTTAAAGATGAATTTTTCCTAAAACTCAAGCTCTTCGGAGATGGCCTAACAAGAATTTATAATTTAAGGAATTCAAAATTCTATCTTGTTCATGGCATCACCAAAAATTGGTTACTAGTCATGAAATGAATCAATTTTTTTGCAGGGAGGGCAGAAAGAAGCAGAATGTTAAATGCGTGAGATACAGTGTCAATGGTGAATGCCGACTGCGTCTTGGTGCAACTCGTGATATTTTGAAAGGGGAGAGGCTATATTACGACTATAATGGATATGAACAGGAGTACCCAACCCATAATTTTGTCTAGTTCTTGTCTGGAGAAGGAGTACCCAACCCATAATTTTATTTTTTTCTAGTTCTTGTCAGGAAAATTTTCTCCATCTATCTACAGAATAGTGATTTTCTTTTTTCCTTTATACCACCATAGTCGATATGATATCAATCATAGTACTTTTAAATTTTTTTTTATCTTGTAGTATTTTTCGCCATTAAATGGCTTTGAGAAATTATAGTTCGCAGATGAAATTTTCTCCAGATAATGCATGTAAAAGATAGAAACATTTAGTTTGCATGCAGCATCCTATCATGTATATGAGTTAGATTAAACCACATGATTTAATGTATTTGCATCAGGGTCCGATCGACTCGATTTATATCCTTTTTCCTTGTGTTTTTATTCATCTGTATTGTTGCCCTTTCTGTTTTCTTCTTTTATTTCTGAAATACGAAATTTATGCGATCCTTGAGAACAGTGGCCGTGCCCCCTATGGTTAATTTTGACCTGTGAGTTTATAGCTGAATTCATCAATATATGTGTGTTCAATAAGATAAATTCATGGGGTTGGACTTTGGAGAATTTACCTATGGCTATGAGTAGCTGTAGATCGAGAAAGCGATCAATTTAATTCAATTTTATCCATTTTTATTTATTTATTTCTGTGAAATCCATCTGGGTAAACTTCGGGTTAACATAATAGCCTGCAAACTACGTTAGTTAGGTAAACCACACTAGACAAACTATGTGCGGTAATCTCGTTCAAAAAAATATTGGTAATAGGAATTCAACTTTGATCGCTTATCGACTATTTTCTTAATTCATTTATAAGTACTCTGCATCAACAACCGAATAAGAAGAGAGTGGTTCAAAAAAAAAATAACATTAATTTTTTTTAATGATATTTGAGTCTTTATATATATTAAAAAAATAAATGTTAATGAAAGCAACACATGAGATGTACGAGTTGGTGGAATAGATTAATACGAGATCAATTAGTCACGAGTTCGACTTTCTTATCAACATTTTAACAGTTGAGTCTATCAATTAAGGCTTGCTTAATTCCGTTTAACCGAAACCTGACCGTTTTGAGTGGTCTAGTCACAAATAATATAATAATAATAATACTAATTTTGATAGTTAATGGCTGAATCGAAGGTAACTTAATTGAAAATAAAAACTTGGAGATTCCTCCTATGGAAAGAAATCAAAGAATTACAAGAATATATATAAAGAAAGTTGTCAAAATTTTTAAAAAAGATGAAAAAGTCTGGAACACACTTTCAACCAAATATTAAAGACAACAATTCTATACAATCCGGCCAATAATTTATATAAATCACACAAAATATTAATTATATATTAAATTATTTATAAACCATATAAAATAAAATTACAAAATATGAGAAAAGTGGTATGTTTATAATTGATGAAATGAATAATTATTATCCTAATAAAAACTTAAATGAGTCGTGTATTACAAAATCCGTTACCCGATTCATACCCATTTAACAATACTCAAACCCAACACAAATGAGTTGGATTTGGATTGAGTATCCATTCTACCAGTATCTATCTGTTTTCCTAATAATATATATCTTTGATTTGAGAAAGAGAATGGATCTGTGAAAAACCCAATAAAGAATGAGATTTATAGGTTATGTTTTAATTTTTATTATATTTATTTTTTTAATTTTTTTAAAAAAGATATGCCAAATATATTAAACATAAGTAGATATCTTGTGAGACGATCTCACGAATTTTTATCTGTGAGACGAGTCAACCCTACCGATATTTACAATAAAAATTTAACCAAAATAAGAAATTCATCTCACAAAATATAATCTTTGAGATGGTCTCACGTAAATTTTTGCATAGAAGCCATCAGACAGACCCTCCATTTGTTTAAGTAACCATGACAAAATATTAAGCCAAGTCGAGAATAGTTGCAGAAGAAATTGAAATGGGAGGAGGAGAGACCCTTCCACACATGGAAACAGCTTCCTGGCCAAAGCGTGGCAGGTTGATTCTTGACTCTCCATCCCTTGATCGAACACGCTTCAAATTGAAGCGTTGAAGCTAATAGTAAACACCAAGAAAGGATTTTGATTAATGAGATCTTACTTATGTGGACATTACCCTTACTTCATTTTAACGGGTAAGATCTTGTCACACGTACAATTTCAAAAAAAAAATCGGTTCTACGCATGCAAGGACAAATCTTGGCAGGTATAATCCATCGATTAAATAAAACTAAAACCTGTCAAAATCTCTTATTTCAATTCAACCTTACAATCAAACCTCAACCGCAATTCAAAGCATCGATAGCCATCCGCGTTGACTTATCTTCGAATGGAAAGTTTGATTCTTGGGATTCAGATTTAGTTTCTTTAATCCCAGAAATGGACGAGATTATGGTCATATTTTGTTGGGATACAGCAAATGTAATCAAGAAGGCAGCATTTTGATTGGTAGGTTTCTATGGTCCTGTACTTGCCTTAAATTGTAAGTAAAATGGCTCGAAAGGAAGACGTACCGTGTAGAAGTTGGCGATGGGCAAGAAGCCTACAATTTTTGACGAAAAATTACGTACGCCGACTCAACTTCAGAAACTGAGATGCGTATACCATTATTCCTTTGAGAATAATGCTCCCAAATTTTCTCGTTGATGGTATGAGATGCCTATAAATAGAGACGACTGAGGTCCCTAAGCACACACACCTCATAAGAAAAATACACCATCTAAAGAGAGCGTGCAATGCTTAGAAGGCTTCAACCGAGAGGAAAAGCTGAGAAATCAAAATTTTCAATGGCCAGAGGTAACACTCGATCCGCTTCCGCATATAGTTTTATCATGTTTATATATGTGCAGAAACATGATTTTTAAGAAAAATTCTAACATTTGGTATCAGAGCAACTTTCCTCTGCCTTGAAAATTTTGGGAATTTTTCATAAACTTTCAGAAATCAATTTCTGAAAGTTTACGTAAAATGAAAGTTTGGATATAATTAAGAATCTTACCTGTAAATTTGTTCTCGGTTGCACCTTAAACTTCTTCCTTGAAATCTTAAAAATTGGAGATTTGATTTTTTTAAATTTTCTGAGGAGAAATGAAATAAGCAATTGAAAGAAAATTATCCGAAGGAGAGAGCTTAAAGAAGATAAACAACCTGTCTGAAACAATCATGTACATGCATTGTGATAAATTATTAAGCGGATGGATTGATTAGATTCCCACGAGACCCACACATTTAAATCATTCTTTCAATTGTCGATAATGAATTGTCGAATTAAATGATGTGGGCTCCACATTTATTATTATTATTATTTTAAATAATAATAATAATAATAAATAAAATTATTGCGGGACCCACATAAAATGATTGCTTGCAATTTTTGGTTAATATATATTATATATATATATTATTATTTTTAATAATAATAATAATAAATAAATAATTAATGTGTAATTAAGTTATATATATAAATCAGTATATATATAGCATTTGGTTAAATAATTTGTACACATTAAAATAATTTTAAAGTTCGACGTAATTTCTAATACATGTTTATAAATTATTTTTGCATGTTATATAAAATGTCAAATATTATGGATAAGTGTTTGATGTGTACATGCAAATTTAATATTATGGTTGCATTTAATGCAAATAATATTGAAAAATAATTGGTACATCAATATTCACGTTATGTTCATATTAAATTATATTAAATTATTTATAATTTGAAATGAACATATTAAGTAAGATGTGAATATAATATTAAAAAATTAAAATATTTCAGATATTCACAAATGAACAAAGAATCCTCACTTTATCATTAATCTGATAAAAGAGAAAAACTGATGAGGAGTCCACATTTTCTCGTAAACGTGATCCTCACTTTATCACTACTCTGATTGAAGAGAAAAACTGATGGGGAAAGTATTTGTTCATATTAAGTAAAAATGTGAATATAAAGATATTAAACGAAAAATTTTGGCTTATAAAGATTCAAATAAATGAGGGTAATTAAAGTGAATAATAATTATAAGGTGACGTAAGAAAATATGATCTGAGGAAGTTCTTCATAGATCGGTTTAAACTGCCTTGACTAGCCACTGGTCTCCTTAAGGAACGTTGCTCTGTCTAGGAGTTAGGTATTTAAAGGGCCTTAGCCCTACCTATCTTTCCTGGGAGCGCTCTTGGAAAGTGTTGATTGCGAAATAATTATTATATAAAGCATTAAGTAAAGCCAAAATTTTGTCCGGTGAACCGTATAATTTTAAATAATTGAGGAATAGCTACAGCATCCTTAATTATGAAAAATTATGCATTAAGTGGGTTTGGATCACATAATGGACATCAATTGTAATTAATTATATAAACATAATAAAATTTACCCCCCATGGATTTTTATTATATTTATATAACTAATTAGGTTAAAATATCAAATTATATTTTCTTAATTTACCCACAGGAGTTAAGGAAAATACATTTTGATAGTTTTACCATAAAGTTACAGAAAAATCTTATTGAATTAAAATTTTAGCCCACATGCAAATTTTATGTCACTGGATTTTTATAACATGAATTACATTGGTAAAACATGATATTGTCTCAAAATTTTAAGCATATGATATTTTGTGCGGTTATGCAACCTGCGAGTTTTTCTGATATGAAATGTGACATTCCCGAATTAAAGGGCGATAATTATAAAATATGGAAAGAAAGAATTCTTCTTCAATTGGGGTTGATGGATATTGATTATGCTATACGGAAAGATGAACCATTTGCTATTACTGAAAACAGCAATCCGGATGATGTTGATCTTTATGAAAAATGGGAGCGATTTAATCGACTCTGCGTAATGTTCATAAAGACCAAAATCTCTGCTGGTATGCGTGGTTCTGTCGATCAGCATAATAATGTCAGAGAATTACTAAAGGCTATTGATGAACAATTTCAGTCTTCAGATAAGGCACTTGCTAGCACCTTAATTATGGAATTCTCTTCATTAAGGCTTGCCAGTGTGAGAGGTGTGCGAGAGCACATAATGAAAATGCGGGACATAGCGGCTCGGCTCAAGACACTTGAAGTGGAAATGTCTGAGACTTTTCTTGTGCACTACATTTTATGCACTCTTCCACAGCAATATGGACCCTTCAAAATTTCTTACAACACACATAAGGATAAATGGTCAATTAATGAATTAATGACCATGTGTGTTCAAGAGGAAGGAAGGTTGTTGATGGAAACAAATGATAATGTCTTTATGACCACACAAGGAAAGTATAAAAAGCAAGCCAAAGTCAAGGGTAAAGGGAAAGGAATAATTACACCCCAACCTGACATCAAGAAAGAATCCAAGTGTTTCTTCTGTAAAAAAACGGGACACATTAAGAAGGATTGCAATAAATTTAAGGACTGGCTTGAAAAGAAAGGTATTCCTATTTCATTTGTCTGTTATAAATCTAATATGGTTAATATGAATTATAACACATGGTGGATTGATTCTGATTCTACAATCCATATTACAAATACCTTGCAGGGTATGCAAAACCTAAGGAAGCCAATAGAAAATGAACGGAGCATCTATTCAGGAAACAAGATGTCTTCGCATGTGGAGGCTATTGGGACTTGCTGCCTAGTATTAAATAGTGGTTATATTTTAAAATTGGAAAAGACCTTTTATGTTCCTAGTTTTTCTAGGAATTTAATTTCAGTTTCAAAACTTGTACCCCTTGGTTATTCATTTCAGTTTTTGGATAAATCAATAAATTTGTTTTATAAATCAAATCTTATTGGAAATGGTACAATGGTTGATGGTCTTTTCTCTATTTATTTACAAAATAATAACACCATTATGCATGTTCAAGGAGGTATTAAAAGATGTGTTATAAATGAAGATTCCTCTATATTATGGCACAGAAGATTGGGACACATCTCCAAAGAGAGAATTAAAAGATTAGTAAATGATGGAGTACTCATTACTTTAGATTTTACTGATTTTGAGACTTGTGTGGACTGCATAAAGGGAAAGCAGACCAATAAGTCTAAAAAGGGTGCCAAGAGGAGTACATAAATATTAGAAATCATACATTCAGATAATTGTTGTCCAGATATGGACATGCAAAGTCCGAAATATTTCATCTCTTTCATTGATGATTACTCACGATACATGTATATCTACATGCTTCATAACAAAAACGAAGCACTTGAAGCCTTTAAGGTTTTTAAGGCTGAAGTGGAGAAGCAATGTGTAAAACATATTAAGATCGTGAGAACTGATAGAGGTGGACAATATTACGGTAGATACACTGAGAATGGACAAGCACCTGGTCCGTTTGCGAAGTTTCTCCAAGAACATGGGATTGTTGCCCAATATACTATGCCTGGTTCTCCGGACCAAAATGACGTAGCTGAGAGAAGAAACCGAACATTATTGGACATGGTGAGGAGCATGTTTAGTAGCTCTAAACTTCCTAAATCCTTGTGGACTGAAGCTCTTAAGACAACTGTGTATATATTAAACCGAGTTCCAACTAAGGCTGTCCCAAAGACGCCATTTGAGTTATTTAAAGGTTGGAAACCGAGTTTGCAACATATACGCGTTTGGGGTTGTCCTTCTGAAATAAGAGTTTACAACCCACATGAAAAGAAACTGGACCCAAGAACTATAAGTGGGTATTTCATTGGGTATGCCGAAAAATCCAAAGGGTACAGATTCTATTGTCCATCTCACAACACTTAGAATTGTGGAATCAAGAAATGCAAAGTTTCTTGAAAATGATTTGATTAGTGGGAGTGATAATTCGAAAGACATAGTTCTTGAGAATGATCACATTAATGAACAACCCTCTTATTCAAATGATAGATTGGTCGTTATTCACACCCCTCAAGACCAAATGGGTGTTAGACAACCAGTTACTGAAGTTCCACAAATTGCTGATGAAAATCCAGTAGATCAAGTTGTTAATGAAGAACAACAAGAAATTGTTGATCAACCAAACAACCTAAGGAGATCTACTAGAATAAGAAGATCAGCTATATCTAGTGATTATGTTGTGTATTTACAAGAATCGGATTTTAACATTGGAGCCGAAAATGATCCTGAAACGTTTTCACAAGCCATGAGTTGTAATGAGTCAAAACTATGGTTTAATGCTATGAAAGAAGAGATGAATTCTATGGCAGTTAATGGAGTCTGGGATCTTGTTCAGTTGCCCGATAGTGTAAAAGCCATTGGATGTAAAAGGGTCTTCAAAACAAAGAAAGATTCATTAGGCAACATTGAAAGGTATAAAGCAAGACTCGTAGCTAAAGGATTCACTCAGCAGGAAGGAATCGACTACAAGGAGACTTTTTCTCCTATATCTAAGAAAGATTCTCTTCGTATCATTCTAACATTAGTTGCACATTTTGACTTAGATTTACAACAAATGGATGTGAAAACGGCTTTTCTCAATGGAGAACTAGAGGAAGAGGTTTATATGAAACAACCTGAAGGATTCTTCTCTAGTAATGGTGAGCAATTGGTTTGTAAGCTTAAGAAATCTATATATGGATTGAAACAAGCTTCCCGTCAATGGTATTTAAAATTTCATGATGTTATCTCTTCATTCGGATTCGTTGAGAACCCCATGGATCAATGTATATACCAGAAGATCAGTGGGAGCAAGATTTGTTTCCTTATTCTATATGTAGATGATATATTACTTGCAACCAATGATAATGGTTTGTTATATGAGTTGAAACAATTTCTCTCTAAAAACTTTGATATGAAGGATATGGGCGATGCATCTTATGTCATTGGCATTAAGATACACAGAGACAGAATTCAAGGTATTATAGGTCTGTCTCAAGAAACCTATATAAACAAAGTTTTAGAGAAATATCGGATTAAAGATTGTTCACCAAGTATAGCTCCCGTTGTGAAAGGCGATAAATTCAATTTGAGTCAATGCCCAAAGAATGATCTAGAGCGGGAACAAATGAAAAACATTCCTTATGCTTCTGCTGTCGGAAGCTTGATGTATGCTCAGGTTTGCACTAGACCTGACATTGCATTTGTTGTTGGGATGTTGGGAAGATATCAGAGTAATCCAGGTTTAGACCATTGGAAAACTGCAAAGAAAGTAATGAGGTACCTTCAAGGGATCAAAGATTATATGCTTATGTTCAGACGAACTGAGAATTTGGAAGTAATTGGCTACTCTGATTCAGACTACGCTGGCTGCATTGATTCAAGAAAATCCACTTCAGGATATATTTTTATGCTAGCTGGTGGAGCTGTATCTTGGAGAAGTGCAAAACAGACATTGACTGCTACTTCCACTATGGAAGCTGAGTTTGTATCTTGTTTTGAGGCAACCTCACATGTTGTATGGTTGAAGAGTTTCATTTCAGGGCTTATAATTATGGATTCTATATCTAGGCCATTAAGAATATATTGTGACAATTCAGCTGCTGTTTTTATGGCTAAAAATAACAAAAGTGGTAGTCGAAGCAAGCACATCGACATTAAGTATTTAGCCATAAGAGAACGTGTTAAAGATAAGAAGTTACTTATCGAGCACATTAGCACTGAATTGATGATTGCAGATCATTTGACTAAGGGCATGCCACCATTGAAATTTAAGGATCATACAGAAAGAATGAGACTTGGTTCCTTTATGTAATATTTGTTGTAAGAACAAATTAATGAAACTATGATGTGATATTTTCTCATATATGTTGTTGTGCACACATTCAGTGATTCAAGAAATATCAATAAAGTTGGACCTCGAATAAACATTGAGTTTATTCATTAAGTTATACAGATTTGAGAGACATAATGCATTGTAATACATGGAATATAATATTCGTTTTAAGATGACCTATCGCCATGATTTATGTATTTTATTTTCTCCTATGGTAAATGATATATATGAGCCAAGTGGGAGAATGTAAATAAAATGGCTCATATCAGAAAAGAAGACGTACCGTGTAGGAGTTGACGACCGCGCCTACAATTTTTGACGAAATACTTGCGTACGCCGACTCAATTTTTCACGGAAAATTCACGTAGGTATATAATTGGCAAGTTCTTGAAATTGCTGCCTCGAGAATCGAGCTTTGAATCGTAGCCCACGATCACAGGTACCTCTGTTGCCTCGACGATTTCTTAGAAATGTGTTTTGCACAAATTTGTGCGGAAGTACACGAAAATTATGAAGCCCATTTGAGATTTCTTTGATGTAGACTCTTTTCATTTGATTTTTTGTTTTTGTTTTCCTCTTTAAGGATCAAGAGAGAATATGGAGATGCGATCCACTAGCAATGTCAATAGTAACTTTAAGTCCGAGGTGATTAAGTTGTTCAATTTTGCAACTTTTGGTGGTTTTATTTTTGGTTTTATATGTTTGGTTGTTGCGTCATTCTTGGACGTAGTTAGCTACTCTTTCATTGATTTAGCTCCACAAGAAGAAGCAATCCTCTGCCATTTATACTTGACCGACTTGGCCTTCATTTGTTTCAGTATTTTATCATCTTTTTTCTTTTTTCAATTCTACATATTTCCTTACCTGTTTTGCTTTTGGGAGATCAGTTCTTGATGGTTGAGTTTGATATCAACTGGAAAGCTCTGGGATTTGTATGGTCAAATTTCGAAATGATTATTAGGATTTAGGAAATTCAAACTTGTGGGGCATTGCAAGATCTTTTGCTCTGAATCATAATATGTGAATTTGGTGTTTGATAAGGGTCAGGAGCCAGTCAATGCATTTTGAAGCCTACGAAATGTCCTAAAGTTAGAAAATAATGGAGCTTTCTTGTTAGAAATGGTGTGATGTGATGATTTTGAGGTTTTATTTTTCTCATTGTGTTGCAGCTTCATCATAGTTTTTTTTCTTGAAACAGAGTGAATTTATCTAAACAATCTGTTTTGTTCACTTAACAAATTTCTATTACTGTAAACAAGCTTGTGTCACTTTCATGAATCAAATTTGAAATCCAGCAGAATTTGAACAAGGAGTTGAAGGATTCAATCAGCACACCTGCAGCCAATATCATACATAACCATGATTTTTCTGGAGGACTTCATTTATGGCGTCCTAATTGCTGCAATTCCTTTGTTGTTTCGTCAGAATCCGGTTACCATGAAGGATTATCAACAAGTTGAGTGGCAGTTTTGCCGTTGTCACAAACCGGAAAGAATGCTGGCATGGCTTGGAGCAAGACATCACCAGCAGAGTTTCTGCGGGATCTAACTACATGGTTTGTGCTTGGGTTGGAATATCAGGGGCTGTTCAAGGTGTTGCTGATGTCTTGGCCACTCTGAAACTAGAAAATCAGGATTCATCAGTTAGTTATTTGTTTATTGGAAGGTATCTTTTTGTCTTGTTGGATGGTATTTTTTCTTGAGGAAGCTATTCCCAATTTGCATCTACATAGTGAACCATGGAAACCTAACTCGTGGGGTCGGTGACAGCCTTCAAATAAAAAAATTCAATTTCATCTATATGTATTTTTCTTTAATTTTTCAAGATATAATGTTTGCTCCCCAGTTTCTCACTCTTTTAGTGCATTATCCGTATAGTTTTACAACTGGTTCCCTCCCGACCTTTGCAGAACTTCTGCTTCAACTGAACGATGGGAGAAGGTCGAAGGTACATTTTGTCTGTTGACGATGCCTCAAAGGGTCACATTTTATTTGGAAGGGGCTTCATCTTGACCTACTCATAAGATCTGTACAGGTCTCCTGCCCCAGTTCCAATCAATGTGAGGTATGTTGTGCAGAAAGTAATACATTCTCATGCAGCTTTTTAACTATTTCTTTGTGAAATGGTGTCAGGGAAAATAAGCATCATTCTTGCATGGAAATTGAGAAGTATAATAAAGAATATGTTTGTAATTTTCTGTTGCTTGTATATTTTTCATGTGGTCTTGCTTGTTTTCATCGGATAGAGTCAAAGCACTGGATCTTTGTCAGACGGTGATGAGAACATCGTACAGAACCCGACATTTGATGATGGACTAAGCAACTGGTCTGGAAGAGGTTGTAAGATTGTAGTGCATGATTCTATTGCTGACGGGAAAGTTCTTCCCATGTCTGGAAACTTTTTTGCTTCAACTGGCAGGTCGAACTCAGAACTGGAATGGGATTCAACAAAAGATTACTGGGAGAGTACAGCGGAAGCTTGCGTGTGAGGTTGTGGCTACAGTTCGAATATTAGGGTAATAACATCACCAGTGCAAATGTTAGAGCCACTCTGTGGGTTCAGGCAGCAAATCTCCCTGAACAGTATATAGGGATTGGCAGGTTAGTTTTGTCCCATCTTATTTTATAGTTGAGATGGCTTTCTTTAAACAAGATAGAATGGTTATGCAGGTGTATTTTGAATTTAATATCATTTAACATGATACTGAACTTCCGTCATTGCTATTGTGTTGCAACGACTAACGAGTATATAATATGATTTTATGAATCTATTTTTCGTGTAGTGTGCAGGCAACGGATAAAGGCTGGGTGCAGCTGCAAGGAAAATTCCTTCTAAACGGCATTCCCTCACGACTAATTATTGTTTTAGAAGGACCACCTCCTGGCACTGATATCCTCCTCAATAATGTAATAGTAAAGCACACTGCCAAAGCTCCACCTGCATCTCCACCAGTCATTGAGGTTGTTAAATCAGTAATTGGGAGCGCCTGAAATATTTACTAGAGTTGCTTAATTTTCTTAAACTAAATTTCATTATTTTTTTGAGAATGCTGCTTATGGGGTCAATAATATTGCCAATAGCAACCTTAGTGACAGCACCAGCGGATGGTTTCCCCTTGGAAATTGAACTCTCAGTGTTGGAAATGGTTCACCACATATTATTCCTTCCATGGCTATAGATTCCCTTGGAGCCCATGAGCCTTTAAGTGGTCGCTACATTCTTGTAACCAACCGTACTCAAACATGGATGGGCCCAGCTCAGATGATAACAGATAAACTTAAACTATATTTGACATATCAAGTGTCGGCTTGGATTCGAATAGGCGCTGGGGTAACTAGACCACAGAATGTTAACGTTGCTCTTGGTGTTGACAGTCAATGGGTAAATGGTGGCCAAGTCGAGATTAGTGATGATAAATGGCATGAAATCTGTGGATCTTTTAAAATCGAGAAGCAACCGGCAAAAGTAATTGTTTATGTCCAAGGTCCTGATGCTGTATCGATTTGATGGTGGCCAGACTTCAAATCTTTCCTGTTGATAGCTATACACCTGAGATTTAAACACCTGAAAACACTAACTGACAAGGTAAGTTGTGAAAGCCTGGTTCTGGATGTTCAATTATTTTACCCAAAGTAAGATTTGCTTTGCTAAATACATGTTTATCATGCAGATACGCAAGCGTGATGTTACCTTAAACTTTATTGCATCCGAGTCGAGCTGTCTGATTGGTGCCTTTGTGAAAATCAGACAGACACAAAACAGTTTCCCCATTGGATCATGCATGGAGAGATCAAACATCGAAAACGAAGATTTTGTCTAATTCTTTTCCAAAAACTTTAATTGGGCCGTCTTTGGAAACGATTTGAAGTGGTACTGGACTGAGCGGCAGAGAAAAAACAAAGATGCTGATGATATGCTAAACTTCTGCACAAGCCGGAACATTCAACTTCGTGGGCACTGCATCTTTTGGGAAGTTGAGGATGCAGTTCAATCGTGGATATGTTCTTTGAGCCAAGACGACATGATGTCAGCTGTTCAGAACCGTCTAACCAGTCTTCCGAACCGATACAAGGGTAAATTCAAGCACTATGATGTGAACAATGAAATGCTGCATGGTTCCTTCTTCCAAGAATATTTAGGAAAAGATATCAGAGCCAACATGTTCAAGATTGCAAATCAACTTGACTCCTCTGCCACCCTTTTTGTCAACGATTACCGCATCGAAGATGGCTGTGATACACGATCGTCCCCAGAGAAATACATTCAACACATTCTTGATCTCCAAGAACAAGGAGCACCTGTTGGGAGGAATAGGCCTACAGGGGCACATAGAGAATCCAATTGGTCCCATAGTTTGTTCTGCACTCGATAAGTTGGGTATTCTTGGCCTTCCAATCTGGTTCACAGAAGTCGACATCTCTTCAGACAACAAGTGGTACCTTGCACTCAAGCAAGAATGGCTGACTCGTGCTCATGGACATGTTAATGAACAAGGTGAATTCGAGTTTAGAGGATTCCCCGGTTCGTACGAAGTCAACCTCATTTCAGTTTCTCGAAAGAAACTGGCATCTAACAAATTTGTGGTTGATCAAGACCTTGATCCAGCTGTAATATCCATAAATTTATAGTTGTCAATGACTTATGCTTCACACTGACTAAATTAAAGGGATTAATAAACTTGTCTGTCCAAATAGACGATGAAGATTATATAAATGAAATAGTACTGTGTTGGTGACTTGTGGAAATGTGATGGTGATTATATAATTGCTGTTTCTTGTGTTTCTGCGATCGTTACACGTTCAAGACATTAATAGATGGACGGCTGTGATCCTAGCTATTATTCGCTATGTTTGAATTTGAGCTCGAATTATGAGTTAACTCTTGGATTATTTTCCAAGCTCTTGAGTTTCGTCAAATGCATCTATGAAATATTACTCAATATCAAAACTCTTGAAATAGCAAACAATATAATATAATTTCAAGTGAATTGAGTTCAATAAAATTTAAGATATTCAACTTTATGTGCAAAAATACAAAATATTACTCAAATACACTTGAGTATTTTATAATAAAGAAAAAAATTAGCTTCACTAATCATACTTTAATATTCGTACCCATAATTTCCTTTGATTCAACTTACTAATCATACTTTAATATTCGTACCCATAATTTCCTTTGATTCAACTTTCTTGTTTATAACGGAGAATGAATTATGTTTTTGTCGGCTTCTAGCAGTTTTCAAAAAAATTCTGTATCAAAGAGAATATTTCAAGCTCTGTATTTACTTCAGCACTAAATCATCTACATTCTACAAGCTTTGTTAATCAAGAAGACGACGTAGGAATCCACTGATCCCCTTGAATGAAACTCTGGATCGAGTACGAATCCACATGCTTGGCCGGAATTATACTACTCCAATTAACACGTTTCGATGTATCGGATCCAGTCCCGGTATTCTCGAACTCCCCATAATATAGCGTATTCAATGCGAAATCGCCACTCCAAGGCATCCATCCATCCGCTGCGATGAGAGCCTCCAATGTACATCGGATGAAAACCGTCCTCGAATACTCCTTCCATGGCCTGCCGAGGTAATTCTTGTGCACACTGGGTTTACTAGAGTACAAAGCCATGTATGCATCAGTGCCATTGATGATACAGTTTTGAAAAACAAAGCCCGTGGACTGGCCAGGGTCGATTCTACCATGTGCTGTTACAGCATTGTTCTCGCCTTTTTCGGGGTTGAGTTGCCTGGGGGCAACCAGGATGAGGCAGTCATGGAAGAATGCAGCTGATTGTCCGAATATGAAGTCGATGTTGCCTTGGATCCGGCATGATTTGAAGTACTGGCGGAGTGAGTGCGCGTAGAGGGTGTCTTGATTGCCGATGAATTCGCAGTTTTCGAGGATGGAGAGGTCGCTATCCGATCGGAATGCTACTGCTTGATGAGCATCAGGGCCTGCTGTGTTTTGGATTGTGAGATTAGCTGCCATGAATCCATCACCCAGAATTCCTGCATGCATAGCACTTCAAAAGTTAAAACAGTATTATTATCCTCCAAAGGGATGGTAGTGCTGTAATAATCAAATTAAATACTTTATATATAACCACAAAAATACATAGACTATTTTCGGCGGACACATATCATCACCCAATGGTAAAGAACTAAATATTTTCACAATTTTTATTTTATTCATTTTTTTATTATAATTAGAGCTTGATTTCTGTTAGTTATCCAACGTCAATAAGATAAAATTGTCGAGAATTACATATATAAACTTGAACAATCATATCTTAAGTTAGATTTTGAGGTTGAGTTAGAACAAATTGAGAAGGTGTGTTAGTTGTCCTATTTTCCTGTTGAGATAATTTTGGGTTTGATTTAGATCCACTTCCCCGATATTTAACAATTTCAAATCTTCTATTTCGAGCCAAATTTATTACATAAACAAAATATTTGAATTTTATTTTCGAATTAAAAACAAAATTACTTAAATCAACAGAAAAGCTTATGTCATCAGTCTTACCAACGGTAGCGGATTCGTAGGTGGTCATCCCTGGCTGGCCTACGTTCATGGAACCTGAAATGACCGTTTTGCCCATCCCATCTCCGATGAACACCACGTTCTTCTTCTCCAATGGCACCCGAACCGTTTCCTCGTAAACCCCTTCCTTGATCCGTATCACGAACCATTTACCCGACCCGGAGTCATCGGGTCCTGCATTCACCGCATCCTGTACTGCGTTGTAATCGCACGCCCCGCCTTTACATACCGTCACATCCGCCTTCAGCCCAGGCGGCACCCCGCCCACCAAACCGGAGCCCGAGGTGCCAGACTCGGTTTCCCAGAACCCGTCTCGCTCCGTGTCGGGCGGAGCCCAAGACTCCGTTTGGTCCGCGAAAACGTCGTAATTCGCAATCATTGCTAGCGCATTGCTGGTGGATACAATCAACGAGGAATTGAAGAACGCTAATGTAGGCTGGACGAGGGCCGTGTCGGTGTCGTTCGCGTATAGCTTGAGCCCCGACCAGCAGCCGTACTGGTACGCTAACGCCGCGCTAACCCATGCACGCGCGTCCTTAATACTGCCACCTGCCAACGCGCCGCCCGTCAAGTTCAAACGGTAATCAGAGTAACGCAGAATATCCAGGCAAGTTGTCGCGGCGTAGGACCGGTTCTGGTTCCCCACGGACGCGTCCAGGATATTCTGAACCATACCCCGACCCGTCTCAAGGTTCCGGGAGGAAACCTTCACTGTGGATTGAACAACATCCGCAACCGCCGCGTTCTCGGGGACTGTATTGGAATGGGACACCCACGCTTCGCAAGTTTGCGCGTCACGCGAGGCTTTGCAGGCCTCGCGAATGACATGTACATTATCCGAATGCGGACGGGTGGACAATGGCTGGTGGTTGCGCTGGCGGGAGGCGGCGGAGAGGGTAAAGAACAGAATCGGCAACAAAATCGCGGAACACAAGAGAACAGCCATTGAAATGATGCAGACTTTCCATCTCTGAGATTTCTTGGGATTGTTGGCCGCAAAGGTGGGTGAAGCAGGAGAAGAGTTCACATATTTCTGGTACTGCATCATTGTGGAATTCAACGAAAGATTCTGAAAAGAACGTGACAAATGAAGAAATTTAACAGATATTGTTGGGTGATGCTAACGCTGTCCGAAGAACAATAGTTTGATGTCGATTGGAGTCACGGGTTTGTTGAATGAATTTGGCAGTTTTATGACTTTTGTGGTGGTTGTGCATTAAAAAAGAAAATCCCTTTGAATATAATAAAATCTTATTTCAAAAGAATAATGATATTATAAAATCTATGTTTTCAAAAATCATAAACGCACGTGTTATGTTCATAGTTTACCTTCCGGATTTACTCTTTCAAAGAGAAATACAGATTTGATGTTTTTTCAGAGATTATATAACCAGCGACAGGAATCATAAAAATTAGTGTGGAAGGCAAAGAAGAATTTTTTAATTCAAAAATATGGTTCAAAAAAAAAAAAAAAAAACTAAAACCTATATGAAAACATTTGTAAGTAATCTATGTATGGATAAAGTAAATATCAAATGTGAAAAATAGCTTCACATCCCACACACTAGAGATCTCTATGAGCTAGGCCTTGAAAGAATTTCATATATTCCGTCCTCATATTTATTTATTATATTTATCTCCGTCTTTGTTTCCATCGAATATTCAATTTCATCTGCATCTCTGTATCTATCGAAGAATTAAATATTCATACCTTACCTTACTTTTTGTCGTCAAACATATGTTTATATGTTCAGTTTTAACGGATTAGGTCGGATATGAGTCATTCAAAATTTTAACGGGCCGAGTCTCATATCCTAGTGGATCCAAAATTAAAAAAAACTTGAGATTCACATTCAAAGGAAGCTCAATTTAGGTAATTCTGTATTTTCTTTTCTCCAATATTTATTTGCTAACTTGATTTAGAATTTTAAAATTAAAATGTAACAACAAATGCCTACTTAGTTTTCTGCATGACATAATGTCGAGTATAAAGATTTTTCCATTAGGACAAATCAATTAGCAAATAATATAAAGATTATTATTATTGTATGCTATCCGGTTGTAACTTGTAACATATCTATCGAGCCATTTTCAAGTTATTTTAGCTAACAAGATAACAACCAACTCGACTCATTGTTACGCTCGACGTCGTCCCACTAGCATAACAAAATATTATTAGACACGAATCACATCACACAAATTCAATAAATAAACAAATTAATACCTCTATTAAGCTAAGAAATACGTCCAAAAAAATTTAGACAAAAAATAAAATTGGTTTTAAGAAACCTTTGAAACTGGAAATGAACAAGAAGACCATGAAATCCAACTCAATTTATTTATAAAGTAAAGTGCGTTGATTACATATCTTTGTTTAAGATGCGATAAATTATATAATTTTTGGGATGATTTAGAGTCACAACATTATTTTTTAGAACAAAAACTAAGAATTGAATCAGCAGGAAAAAATTTAATTAATTTGTAATCCAAATATTTAATTACGGCTTTCTGATTTATAAAATTATAAATGGTCAATAAATTCTAGATTTTTTTGTAGATTGTATGTAAAGATTAATAGGCAGATCGTGGATTATCACTGACCATTAATACTCAAATCAATAAAATATCGAACCTAAAGATTTTGTCCTAAATATGAAATCCACCATTTTCAATTTTCAATTTTTTTTTTAAAATAAACATTGATTATAAATCTTTGCCCGAGATATGACATTTAATTTTAATTTATTTTAGTTGAGAATGAATTAGAATGTTTTATGATGAATAATAAAGAATTGTTTTTAACGCATATAAATTATACATTTTCGAGATGATTTAGAGGCAAAAAAAAAAAAAAAAATTTACGGTAAAAAAATTATGTAATTCCAAATTTAATTATAAATATTTTATTTATAAAATTATAAATAAATGGTCAACAATGAAATGATGTCGACAGAATCTGAATGCGATTTCTCAAATTTCATATTTTTTCGAACTATAAATTTTGACAGGGAACTCCTATCTGTCATCTCTTTCACATATTTACAGTCGGATTGGAGTCAGCTTTCTCTGAGTTTTGTGCATGGCGGCTAAGTAATCTTCCCTCGCCCCTTATATTTTCATATCTGTAAGTTAATCTGTGTATGTATTCGCGAGTGTTTTCGAATAGCAGAATGAGCATTCTCATATCCTTTTTTTTTTTCAAGTTTTTTTTGTTGTGATGATTTTGCGGTAAAGTTTTATATTTTCTGTTTTGTTATGGCTTGTTTTCTCCTCCATTTTCACCCTTTTAAATCTTTTCCAGAGATTTTGTGACGATTCGATAAGGTATTAGCATAAAAAGCTTTTCTGTCAAATTTATTTTTGTCATCAACTGATTTACACTACAAGAAAATCGCCACTAAAACCATTGTCGTATGATTTTTTTTTGAGGTCAAAGACAACAATTTTCTAAAAACCGTTGTCTTTGAGCGTTTTTTATGGTCAAATGAACCGTTGTCTTTGAGCGTGTTTTTTGGACAATCGACAATCGTTTTATTAGCGTGTTTTTTGGACAAACAACGGTTCTTTTAAATGGTCGCTATATTCAGCGACGGTTTTGCAAAACCGTCACTAATTTAAAAATTGCGACGTTTTCTTTAAAACCGTCTCTAAATGTAGCGACGATTTTAAATCTGTCGCCAAATATAGCGATAGTTTTAAGCAAAACCGTTGAATTTTTAAATTAGCGACGATTTTAATGAAATTTAGCGACGGTTTTGAACATCGTTGTAAGCAAAACCGTCGCAATTTTTAAATTAGCGACGATTTAATAAACAACCGTCGCAATTAGTGACATTTTTTTAATCGTCGCTAATTGGCTTAAATATCGCGTTTTTGGTCCATTTTCTTCCACACCACTCCACGACACTTAAAATTTTTCTCTATTAGACGATTTTAGTTTCGATTTAGGTTAAATTTTTTCTTTTCAATTTTTGGCAAATTTTTAAGTGTTAGATTATGAATATTGTTAGAATAGTCAGATTGTAAGTTTTTTTAGATTTATTAAATTATTAAAAGTAATTTTTTTTATTTTACTGAAAAACTTAGCGACGGACATCATGAAAAATCGTCGCTAAAAATTAGCAACGGACTTTATGGAAAACCGTCCTAATTAGCGACGGTTTGTTATGATGTCCGTCGCTAAAAAGTTCGTCGCAAATAATAGCAACGACAACAGATTTTATTCGTTGTGGTTGAACGCACTTTCAACAACATCATCAATTACAACAGTTGTAAATTTCCTACGACAACGGATGCCTTTTTGTTGTAGTGTTAGTAATGGGTAGTGATGAGATCTGGTGATTTCTTGGTTATTATTTTTTAAATCCCAAAAATGATTTGTTCTAGCCAACCCATTACTAATAAAGGCGTTGTTGTTCGAAATAAATAGAGTTTAGATTCTTTGTTTCTCTTGAAATCTGCCCATTAATTATTCACGAGATTAAATCAGTTACTACTAATATCATAGCAATGTGAAGCAGTTCAATATCTGCTTTGCTACGATGAGATAAAAGATTAATGGCATAACTCAATAGAGTTGGTGAGGAAATGGACTTCTGATATGGTTTATTTTTTCAGTTATAATCATACTCAATGCAAAATAGTTCATTTTCTATGGCCTGATTGCTCAACTTTGGGATGAAGTTAAAGGAACTGAGTGCTACTACGTTCTACGACCTTGATTTTATTTATGTTTGTTGTTTTCGTTTCCTATTCTTCAATGACTAACGACTCGATTTATCCCAAGTAGAAACCAATTAATGTCCATATCATAAATTCGAGATGGATGGGAGACCAAATATCTCTAGTTATCATGCTGGAGACACATCACTAATGGCCGGGTTGTTGCACGAGTATGCATATTGTGGTGATAGCTGCAATGCTGAAGGATATTTAAATAAAACGTTGGCCGCCAGTTCAGTCATGTGAATATAAAGGCGGTCCGATTTGTCCTCATTGAACAACATATCAGGGCCCTTTCCAAACCATATTGGAAACAAGGGGACCTGCGGAAAGATGCGTACGAAATCATTATGAGGCAAACTATGGATAAGATAATTGAAAGTAAGGAGGCATCTAAATTTCCCAAGACTAAAAGCGACCTCCAGAAATACTTCTCAGCATCAGAAAGGAAGATCATTGAGCTCATACAGGTTCGTGTTGATTATCTTTTACCTTACGATAACCATTGTTCCAATAATGGTATGTATAGTTGGAGACAATGATGATATTTGTTTGCAATTATGCTATAAAGCAAATATTTATGAGGTTCGATGGTATTCTTTCCTATTTCCTTTTTCTAGCAGTGGATCAGTTTTACAAGTTTTAATTTGTTTGCAATCCTCTCGCCCCTAGCACTAGCTAGCTAGCCTAATAATCAAATAAACATGAAGAATATCTTCCTGACAAATCCCTCTCTATTTTTTTCCCCGCTCCTCTCTAGATTCTTGCAATATAATTGGGCCCGCAACATAGAGCTTCTTGGCTCCTATCAACTGCAAACTGACAAGTCCATTTTCAACCTACTTTGAATAGGAATGCTACCGGGCGGCAGATTGTACCTTCATTAAGATCTTCATTGTTGGAGGGAGAAGACTGGAGGAACTGCAAAAGGAAAGTGAGAAGGGAAATGTGGGGGTCGCTGAGGTTGATGAGAGCTCAACGAGTAATAACATTAAGGCGGTCCATTCTTTCAAATTTTTCCGCATTGAGCATATAAGGGACCTTTTGAAACCGTATTGGAAGCAAGGGAATTTGAGCAGAGATGCATACAAAATCATTATGAAGAAATCCATAGATAAGATTATTAGAAGTATCGAGGCATCAAAATTTCCCAAGACTAAAAGCGACCACCAGAAATACCTCTATGCTTCAAACTCGGAGATCTTTGAGCTCATACAGGTTAGTGTTGATCAAGTTTTACGCACCATATCCATTACTTGATAAAAATCATTTCTGTAACCTTTTAAGTACGGGATCCATATACTACACGAAAAATGATTTTTCGCGGCGCGATATCAACGGCGAGCATTAAAGGCATGCTGTGTATAATACTTTCGATGGCGTGCATCCAAGAGTGCGCTATTAATATGATACACCTTATAGAAACAACGACGTGTATTCAATGCACGCCGCAAATACATTTTTTTACTTGTTATTAATGCACACGCGAATACTTTTATTAAAACACGGCATACTTATGATGCAAGCTGCTAACTAATTTATCCTTTAACCATGCTGAATAAATCTTTATACAATAGAATGAGATTTTATTCATCTCGAAGGGTTTATATACAATAGAATCCAACTAATTTATACAAGATGATTAAGATAATTTCTCCTTTAACCATGCTGAATAAATCTTTCCTGACAAAACAAAATATCTTTCAACATAATTGTCTTCAAGATACCCTCATAAGTTAGAGAATAAATATTATCAATTCCCAACATAATTATCTTTTTCTTTAAATGTTTCTGTGAGTTAACGATGACCTTAAATGAATTACTACCATATTATAGCAATGTTAGGCCATCCTATATTTTCCTTCTGCCATGAGATACAAGAGAAATGACATAACTCAATATGAACCTTTGGTCATATCATGGTTTATTTGCTCAATTAAATCATATTCACTACACAACAGTTCATTTTCTGTTGCATGACTAATTACTTAACTTTGAGATGAAATTTAAGGAACTGACAATGCTACTACCATCTTTTTTTTTTAATGTTTGTTTGTTTTTTTTATTTTCATGTTCTTCGATGGTTAATGTTTCAATTTATACATTGTAGAAGCGAAAGACCATACCATAAACTTGATATGAATGGGAGATCAAATACTTCCAGCTTCCATGTCAGAGGCGCAACACATGCCATGAGTTGTCTCACCAACATGCATGTTATGGTGAAAGTTGCAATGTTGAAGGATATTTAAATGAAGCGTTGAGCATGAAAAATAAATATATGAAAGTTGCAATCATGTTACTGGACAATCCAGATATGGGATCCTGTGATTTCGAGTATAATGGCATGCAAAGGAGTCAAGGCCATTATGCTGCGAAAGCTTCGGGATAGGTTTCTCGTGAGACGGTCTCACGAATCTTTATCTGTGAGACGGATCAACATTACCGATATTCACAATAAAAAGCAATACTCTTAGCATAAAAAATAATATTTTTTCATGAATGATCCAAATAAGATATCTGTCTCATAAAATACGACTCGTGAGACTGTCTCACACAAGTTTTTGCCAAAACTTTGATATTCCAGCCCAGATTGTCTGCACTCACAACAAAATATATTTATCAACTAAAATATGTTTATATATATATATATGTGTGTGTGTGTGTGTGTGATTATTTGTTGAGTTGTAATTTTATTGATATGTAACTGTAATACTATAATGTTGATAAAGAAAAATAATGTTATTTTATTATATGTATTTATCCATATGTTTAAAAAATATATATTTGTGTATATAATTTATCTATTGAGATATATTCTTTTAATTAATAATTTTAGTATTACAAATTTATGATATTTATTTATCATACTATAATTTTTAGATAAATATACAATTTTTTTTAAAAAAGTAATCAATAAAATTCCTTGAAAAAAAAATATGCAGCTAACTGAATATAAGAAGAATAATTGGAATTAAATAATTTAGGTTAAAGATATCATTTTAAATTTAGGCATTTATAATAGTTTATATACCAATTTGTTAATTTTATCAATAGTTTGTGTACCAAAATATTTTTTACTCATAGTAATTGACATGTATGCTAAAAAAAATAATCAATATTATATTTGCATTTATAATATATTGTAACAAAAATGTTATCATTAAAAAAAATATCGATTTAATAGATAAAAAAATAAACAAATAAAAAAATATGATTTAAATTAAATTATATATAAAAGGAGCAATGATATACAAACTCAATAATATGTACAGTTGTGATGTTGAAAAAAAATTAAAACAAAAATATATTAAAAAGCTGGAAGACAGAAATTCAAAGATGGTATACGAAATTTGAAAATCAAGAAAATAGAAATAAAAATCAAAGAAGATTTTATTAGGCAATTGGGTTTCGCGTAGTCACTAATTGTCTTGAAGCATTTATCCATTTTGCACGGACGATGCACATACTTCTGTGGCATGACCAATTACTTGACTATCTGATGGAAAACCAAATATGGCCGGGAATGACTGCAATGCTGATAAACAATTAAATGATATGCATCCAATATGTTTTGTTTTCAAGTGAGATGTTTGACCGATTATCTTATATAAAACAAAAATAGAGAATTTTATTCTCGATGTAATATATACCCAACGTCCATACCATAAATTTGAGATGAATGGGAGATCAAATACTTCTAGCTTCCATGTCGTAGGTGTAACGAAGTTGAGATTGATAGCTGCAATGCTGAAAGATATTTAAATGGAAAACTGAGCGTGAAAAAGAATCATGTGAAAGTTGTAATAACATTATTAAACAATTTAGATCTCGGATCATGTGATTTTGATAATATAACAAATCAAAATCGACAAGAACTAAATATATAACATAAAAAAATGAGTTCTGATGCACTGAAAAATGCGCATTCATAAAAATACCTTGAATCGATGATCACGAACCAATTCTTCAATATACCGAATATCAAACCGCTCCAAAAATATAACTGTGTATCAAAGAAAACAGATGAGATGACTCCGCCCGAAGGCGAAGCCACTCCGACGCTCAAGTCAGTATAATCTTTTTTAGAAAAATACAAGACTAGCGTAAATAATTATACATGAAAGCGTACCTTAATTAGGGTTTAGGAGCCCTTTATTTATAGGTATAGAGTCTTAGATGGTATAGAACTTTGTAATATATGGCAACTAGATTTGTGCATATCAATGCAATATTTTGTGATATCTCTAAAATATAATTAATGATATGATAAAATTTTTACCATATCATCAATAGTGCCCCCCACAAAAAAGTGACGACGAGTGAAATGATGGAGGAACGTTTATGTTTATATGAATGAAATTATATTTTAGAGTATTCAAGATAATATTCTAATTGCCTGTAATAATGTCCTTTGAGCGTTTGTCGTGGAGTGTGCTTTCTGATGTGAGCCAAATTAAGCGGCCAATGTAGTCATCTCATATTGAATACATAGTCAAATGATCTTTCCTATTGAGTCGCTAGAGAGTCAAAAGAGCCAAGAGTGGCTATACTCTTAATAAGAAGTCAGGTCAAGATGTTGAGACCAGCATAAATAAGAAGTTCGAGATATATCGACTGCTGAAAGTCGAGCTCAGATGAAGAGCCATAAAGAATATCCTGCTAATAACTGAGCTAAGCTATAAATAAGATCCTTTTGAAAACCGAGCTCAAATGAAGAGCTATAGATAAGATCTTCCTGAAAATCGAGCACAAATAAAGAGCTATAGATCATAGTCTGCTGAAAACCGAGCTCAAATAAAGAGCTATAGTTCAAAGTATGCTGAAAACCGAGCTCAAATGAAGAGCTATGATCTTCCTGAAAACCGAGCTCAAATAAAGAGCTATAGATAATATCCTGCTGAATACCGAGCTCAAATAAAGAGCTATAGATCATAGTCTGCTGAAAACCGAGCTCAAATAAAGAGCTATAATCTTCCTGAATACCGAGCTCAAATAAAGAGCTATAGATAATATCCTGCAGAATACCGAGCTCAAATAAAGAGCTATAGATAATAGTCTGCTCAAAATTGAGCCGAAATAAAGAGTTATAGATAAGATCATGCTGAAAACCGAGCTCAAATAAAGAGCTATAGATAATAGTCTGCTGAAAATTGAGCCGAAATAAAGAGTCATAGATAAGATCATGCTGAAAACCGAGCTCAAATAAAGAGCTATAGATAATAGTCTGCTGAAAACCAAGCTCAAATAAAGAGCTACAGATTAAGAATCAAATTAAAGTTGTCGAGTGCGAGATCTAGCTTATATGTTTTCCAAGCCGAGTTGGACTTACTGAGTGCCGAGCAAGGTCGGGCTTATGTAATTGCCTTGAGGTGCCGAGCAAAGTCGGGCTTACTGAGATGCCGAGCAAAATCGGGCTTACTGAGGTGCCGTGCAAGGTCGGGCTTCTGTAATTGCCAAGCAGAGTTGGACTGACTGAGGTGCCGAGTAAGGTCGGGCTTACTGAGGTGCCGAGCAAGGTCGGGCTTCTGTAATTGCCAAGCAGAGTTGGACTTACTGAGGTGCCGAGCAAGGTCGGGCTTACTGAGGTGCCGAGCAAGGTCGGGCTTACTGAGGTGCCGAGCAAGGTCGGGCTTACTGAGGTGCCGAGCAAGGTCGGGCTTCTGTAATTGCCAAGCAGAGTTGGACTTACTGAGGTGCCGAGCAAGGTCGGGCTTACTGAGGTGCCGAGCAAAATCGGGCTTACTGAGGTGCCAAGCAAGGTCGGGCTTCTGTAATTGCCAAGCAGAGTTGGACTTACTGAGGTGCCGAGCAAGATCGGGCTTACTGAGGTGCCAAGCAAGGTCGGGCTTCTGTAATTGCCAAGCAGAGTTGGACTTACTGATTTGCCGAGCAAAGTCGGGCTTACTAAGGTGCCAAGCAAGGGTGTCTGCTAGTGAAAATCACATGAGTTGTGCCCAGGCACGGTGCATCAAGCATGCTGTAGAACACTGCAATGAAGCACAAGAAATGAGACGGAGGAGAGCCAAAAATAATTATCTCAAATATTTGAAATGGATGATGCAACATAAGAAATTTATTATAAAAAATCCTTGTTCGGATAATAATAAAATCTCAAGTACATGAAACTTATTTTATGGATAAAATATTCTGAGCTTTGTAAAGCTTCAAATATAGTGAGAAAAACATCGTGATTTTAATAAAATCAACATGACAAGTACTTGATGAAATTACGTTAAGAGGTTGAGCTTATGTGGCTCGGATTAAATAACTCACCATGAAAATGTAAAATATCACAGGAAATTCGATCTCAAGCTCATGCAGCTAGTTATATTAAAAATAAACAAAACAGTATAGTTGTCAGACTAAAGTTGAGTCCGCTTAATCCCAAACATTAATAAAATTCATTTGAATCATAACGGCTCTATCAGCTCAACAATGGAAACAAGAGATCGTAAAATTTCAGCATACTTTATCTATGAAAATCCAAAAAAAACAATTAATCCCAATGAATAATCTAATTTCTGTAATCAATAGGCGAATAACTCAATGTGAAAAATCCACCTAGCTCGATTTTGGTGGTTCAAGGCAAATAAATTAGCATAGATGAGTAACAATGGAGCACTAAGTAATCTTACACAACCTGCAAGGGAGTATCCTAGCATAATGATAAAGGTTGGCTCTTGAGACATTCTAGATTGTCAAAGAATGTTCATAAGTTGGTTAAAAGTAACTCAAGGATCCTGCTGCAGTCAATCAATTCAAATCTTCCTTCTAAGCTAACTAAAGAAGCCCCTAGCTTCTCTAAAACTCACTTTTGCTAAAATAATTCACAGAAATATAGTTATGCGAGTGCATATAACAACATTAATGAATCTCGCATGGCTATTCAAGAAATCTTACTTTTTAATGCATTCAACTCAAAATCGAGTATACATAGTACAATGTAGAATTAACTACATCAATAATTAAGAAACAAGAGCCCACAGTGAGCTGAATTTGGGAAGATTTTCTATGAAAATTTCAGTAAGTTTCTGATAATTGGTTATATCCTCCACCCAGGTATTTAGACAAGATGATAAAAAACTTGGAATAGCTCATACATAAACCATGGCATGAATTTAGTTTACAACTAAACTACCAAAAGAAATACAAGGTTAATCTTACTATAATCATTTGAAACCTAATATTCACATATATTTATGCAAAGATGAGTGAAGCATTAAGAGTGATAATACTAAGCTGGTATAAGAACTTTATCACAAATTATCTTGGGACAACTAGGTATCCTGAGAATATACCAGACCTAGCACTCATGTTTCCAGCCCATAAATGACAAAGATGCAATAATTAGGCAAAAGAGGACTTGAGGATCTCCCGAGAATATAATCATTGTCATATTTCATTTTTGTTAAAAAAAAACAATTCCAGCAACTTTTCCATAAGAGAGTTCTCCTTTCTAGAGTTTAAATGAATGAAAATACCCACTGATTAAGATTGGAGGTAGAAAATTGATAGAGCAATATTCAAAACTTCATGCATTTCTGCTTCAAGCCACGGAGATCAAACTTGTAACCGAAACAAATTGGCTGAAGGTAGTATTCATGTATGATTTTTATTAACAGCCTATGACAATCTATCCCAGCACCAAATCATATGTACTGAAACATTTTAAAGCAAACAACTCTATGAGATGATTAACAGATTCCACCTTCTGGAACTTTCTAATACGAGTTCACGGGTATTTATAAAAAAAAAGATATTCTCCGATTAACCACACAAAACAGCAGTATGAAATAATATTGATATAATTAGGCAGAATAAATTCAAACTTATCTTCAGAAGTAGCGAGCCGACGAGTGATGCTTCGAGGTCACTCTATTAGAAAAATAACACATGCCTTGGAGATGAATTCCCATCCTAATCTTTGATAGAGTAATATGGGTGAGGACGACGGTGGCTGCACATAGTGATGAAATTTCCTTGTTTTCCCAATTATTGCAAGACCCAAGGCAAGATTCTGCGTGAAAATTTTTGTACGAATATGAGATATAACCCAAAAGTTCTTGAGCTTAAGAAGTTCAACGTCCCCTATATCTCGAGGCGATGACGATGGCTCCAATGGCAACCCCACATGAAATTTGTGAGGCTCGTGGTGCAGAGTACTTATGGTTGTAAGGCTTGAACTGTGGTTCTCGACAGTGAGCATGATAGCGGATGCAACAAATCGTGGAGCCTTCTTGTCAAATTCCAAAACATACGGGGCATGCGGCGGGTAAAGTGACGCCCGGATATGCGCTGGGGACTACATGTTTTGTTTTATTTTGCTGGTTGGTTAAGAAATCATGGGTGGCCAGGTGGGTATCCCAAAGTGACGGCTTGGTGGGGGAATTGCAGTGTAAATTGTTTTGTTTCATGTCTGTGATGGGATTCGGCGATAGGTGTCTTCTTTGGTTCTTCTTAATTCAGCCCAGTAGATCCAATCATGAGATTATATTTCGTTCCCACAGACGGCGTCATTGATGCACTGAAAAAATGCGCATTCATAAAAATACCTTGAATCGATGATCACGAACCAATTCTTCAATATACCGAATATCAAACCGCTCCAAAAATATAACTGTGTATCAAAAATGAGATGACTCCCGCCCGAACTCCGACGCTCAAGTCAGTATAATCTTTTTTAGAAAAATACAAGACTAGCGTAAATAATTATACATGAAAGCGTACCTTAATTAGGGTTTAGGAGCCCTTTATTTATAGGTATAGAGTCTTAGATGATATAAAATTTTGTAATATATGACAACTAGATTTGTGCATATCAATGCAATATTTTGTGATATCTCTTAAATATAATTAATGATATGATAAGATTTTTACCATATCATCAAGTTACTCAAAAATAAATAATAATTATATGTAAACACGGTAATGATAATTAGATTCTATTTTGTGTTATCTAGTCTACACTTAATATTGTAAAATTTATTCACATGTAAAGTGAAAATAACAAAAAATGGAAAATTGATTTATTTTTTGTTTACGATACAATTCAGACCATCTCAACTTGTTAAATAGTTTTCTTCTGATTTTCCTTTGATAAATATTTTTAATTAGTTTCATGATTTAATAAATTCATTTTTAAATTACTATATATTATAACCAGTTTTTCAAAAGTAAAAAATTATCAACACATTACTAAATATAACACATTACTAAATGACAAAAAAAACTTGTGTGAGACGGTCTCACAAGTCGTATTTTGTGAGACACATCTCTTATTTGGGTTATCCATGAAAAAATATTACTTTTTATACTAAGGCTGCGTTTGGTTTGGAGGATAAAATAAACTAATGATTAGTAAGTAAATGATAAAGAAAATGAATGTTGTAGGAATGTAATATATGGTGTTATGTTTGGTATGATTTTTAAGTGTAGGATAATTTTAAATTTTTTGATGAAAGGACAAAATTGCCCTTTCTTCTTTTTTTTTTCTTCTTCCACTCCGACGGCGACAGCGGCGACTTTCCGGCGACGTCGGTGCGGCCAGCAGTCAACGGCGTCGACGACTGCCGGCCGGCCGGAAGTTATCGGTCGGCGGCGACGGTCGGTGGTCCGGCGTCGGCTGGTTCTCGGCGGCTGCCGGCGGCGGCGACGGCGGTCGTGGCGGGAAGTGGTGGTGAGTTTGGATATAGGAGAAGGGTAAAATTGGAAAAATAGGAAGGATTAAGAGTTGGATAAATAATCCTAGGGAGTGAGGAGGTATTATTTTAACCCACCTAATATAACCTAATCCTTCATAGTTGGTATTGACTTGATTAAATAATCACGCGTACCAAACGAGGGATAAGGTGGGTTAAAAAAAAATAAACCCACCTTATCACCCAAACCAAACACTCCCTAAGAGTATTACTTTTTATGCTAAGAGTATTACTTTTTAATGTGAATGTCGGTAGGATTGACCCGTCTCGCAGATAAAGATTTGTGAGACCGTCTCACAAGATATCTACTCTGACTAGATATAATGGGGATGTGTACGGTCCGATGAACTGTATAATAATTAGAGGTTGCTTCTCCATTTGTACATTACCAAAAAAGATTTTGGAAAAGTGCTTTAAAATAACATAACTAAGTAACTAACAAAATTATAATATCTTGAGTTAAAATTGATTTTTTGATTGCAAAAAAGAAAAAAAAAAGGCCCAAAATAAAAATGTATTTCATTTGTGAAGCCCAAACCAACAACCTCCATACGGTTTTATTACTCAAAGGGCCTGTGCCGCCAATAATGGGCCGGATAGTTTGTTTATCCGCAGCCATAAATTGGTCCTGATAATTTTCTAATTCCAAAACCTTGATGTTTGCATGAAAAAATATTCCAGAAAATAGTCAACTAGTGGAGCAACTTTTTTTTAGTCTTATATCGTTACAATGGTGACGTCATTCATGTGAACAATTTTCAATTTCACGTCACCAATTTTCGACATTATGTTAGAGTTTTTTACACCAAATCAGCAATTTGACTTCGTGTTAGTATTTCGGCAAAATAAGAATGAAAAAAAGAGGTAAAACAATTGATACTACGTCAGTATTTCAGTGAAATTAGACTAAAAACAAGAGGTAAAACAATTTTCTATCGCGAAAACCAAGGATTTCCTTTACACGATCCCAATATGATTATGGACGCATCCATTTATCGTTTTTCATATGATTAGAAGAGACTTAAATCGTCACAAAATTTACAATTATATCCTTTTTGGCCTTTCCATTATTACACATTCCAACCACACTGAAATGAAGAATTCCTCACTTTTGCATGACCTAAACACAACACTGACCATTAGCCTAATTCCCATATTTAGCCCCAACAAATGATGAATTCACTTTTTTAACCCTTTTTCCATTTCTGGAAAGTTGAAAATTTTAAATACTAGTCACTGTTAAATGCAGACTCTGAGGAGCAATGGGGGGTGGTGTTGAATTTTAAGGCCTCCCTTTAATTTTTCTTCTCTTTTGTATGGTGGAATTGAATGAGAGTGCTCAGGCCTATTAATGTCCTTTCAGCTAAAAGTGCCTTTCCATTTTTGGAAAGTTTTGATAAAGTAAGTGTATAGGGACGAGGGCATAACTATGCTCACTTTTGTTAATGTGTGGACTTTTGGTTTAAATTAACTTTTCTTTCTTTGAGATCCAAGTAACCCTAGATGTATTCCATTTTTTGTTTTATGAAATGTGAGCGATCGAACCATGAAACCCATTTTCGATGATATTAATTTGGGTGGATTCGATGGTATACATATATATGATCTCATTTTGAATGAAATCTTTTTCTTCAAATTTTATTTTCGTTTTTTAAACAAAAAATTATAATTAATCGTGTCTTATACTAATTTTAGGTCATTAGGAGGCAGCAAAATGAACAATAATATTAATCAAGTGATAAAAAAAATCAATCTTGAATAGCTAGAAAGTTATAAAGTCAATGAGATCATGAGTTTGAATTCAATGAATTGTCGTGTTTGTCTAACATATTTTCGTCCAAGGAATTAAACTTCCGATTAATGATTAATATTTGATTAATTAGTCGATGACATGTGGTAATGAAAAATCAGATGCAACTAAAGAAAAATTTATGACTTCTAGAGTTCAAGAAAAGGTCAATTCTTTTGCTTTTTACTGCTATTTCACCATAAATTTCTTTGTTCAAAAGAGGACCTGCTGCTTTTTAACCGTGAGTAATTAATTGTATCGTATGATTGGCAAATGGCCAGATCCTTTAATTTGATTCACAATTGTGTTTTATTTCTTTGTTTATATATATATATATATATATATATATATACTTCTATACTATTATATTAAGTGTGAGGGCCTTAGAATAACTACCTTTGAGGACACCAAAATATTTAATTCCATAATTATCCTTCTTATTCTACTAAAAATCTTTTCAAATCACTCCATATTTTAAATAGAAAAAAATCAAAACAAAACTTCCCTTTTAAATCGAACAACTTTTCTAAATCGAAAATAATTTTGTGTTAATTATTTAGTATTATTTGATCAAATTATCAAATTAAAAATAATAATAGCACATGCAATGCATGTGCATCTTTTACTAGTATATATATATATATATATATATATATATATATATATATATAAACACGAAATGATCCCAGAAGAGATTATTTATAGAGAAACATATAATCTTCATTCGGTATATAAGTCTAAGTTTGATTCTAGTCTTCTAATTAGTCAAAAATATGTTTTATTGTAGCGTCTTGATTTCTAATTAGTAAAAAGTATGACATTAATTTCCGACACTATGTCAACACTTTGATTAAAAATAAAGGATTGAAAGAGAAAAAAACATTTTATGGCATTAAGTCATGATTTTAATTAACAGGACCGAAATCTAATTTAAACTCATAGCGCTGATATGATAGTAAATACTGAAGTGACATCGGAAATCGTTTTTATATTCGATGTCATATCAACATGTTAGTGGAAAACAAAGTTACATGACTAAGAACTAACTTTTGCAAGTTAGATGACGATAACAAAAAATAGGTCAACTTACAAGACTAAATCAATAATTTTTCGAGTTAAATGTTTTCATAAGAGAAACAACCATTTGCTTTTTTTTTTTTACACCCATGAACAAATCATCATGTTAAAATTCATGGAGTGTACAAAAATTTACGCAATAAAATCAGATTTGCATGCTATGTCTGAAAAACTCGATGGTCAATTTAATTAATGATTTCAAATTTATTTTTATTTTAAATACTACAGAAGTAACGTCATTATTGATTTTTGAATTTAACTAATATGTGATTTGTAATTTTAGTTTTACTTTGATACGTTGATGCAAATTATTTACATTAATTTACTTCATATCTCTATGATTTTATAATAATTGAGTGTATCATAAAAACTGTTCTTGTTTGTTAATCACAATAAATATGTTCCCAATTTTGGTCTAACATCATTTGCAATGTAAATTCTATTTATAGATTTATTAGTAATATCCACATCTATTCCAACTTCTCCCACCTTTTTTTTTTCTTCAGAAATTGTGAAAATTACAAGTTTCATCCTTTATATTTGATTATTTACAATTTCGATTTTCTATATTATCAAAATTGGGTCTTGGTGATATATATTTCAGTTTTTAGAAATTTTAAAAAAATTTCATCGAGATTGTCAGTGTTCCACAACACACAAGAACATCGCGTCGATGTTAAGCCAACTTCACGTGTGCATCACATTGGTACCACGTCGAAAAAAAATAATGAATTGTGACTGAAATTACAACTTAGATGATAAAATCGGGAGAAGAAAAATTTAAAAGGAATAATTGTTGAGAGGTGTTGAAATTACTATGATTTCTTAATTCTCATCCTCCACGTATGATAGTGTTAAGTAAGTTAATTTTTATTTTATTTATTTATAATTTTAAATGTAAAAAAGCATGTATAATTGCCTCCAAAAAAATAATAATATATATACATATTATTTGAAAAAAAAGAGTATAATATATTTATTGTATATATTATATGTGCTCAAAGTTTGTGCCAGGACAATAAAATATAATATAAAAATTGTTACGTTTATTAGTAATTAAATATTATCAAATTTGATATAAGAGTTATTTTAAAAAGCTTCATCATTTCATACATGGAGAGTTAAAAATGAAGGAAAAGGTCAATATTGGCCATATGCTAAAATAATTCATTCTATTAATAATTCTATATATATATATAGATATCAAATAGGGATATTGATTTATATTAATGTTTCCATAGATCAATAATTAATGTGTATTTAATTTTATTTATATTTTCTTACATATGGTACGTCTTTATATAGTACAACATTTTGACAATCTATAAACAGAAACAGATTTAAATACAGACCATTAATATTTTTTTTTTAAAAAAAAACTTACAATGTTTAAATATGTACAAACATGTTAATATGTACTGTAAATTACATATGAACAATGTGTGTACACACGAGCTTTATATATTAAGATAATAAGGCCATCTTCACGCAATAGGATGATCATTTTGGTATTTTTGGTCACGTTTGTTAGTCTTTTCGTAATTTCGATTATTTAAGTTGTCAAATTTTTTTATCAGTTAACTATTTTTCTTTTTCTTTACAATTTTAGTCATCTTGTTTATATTTTAATTAATTTTCCACTAAATCGCTGACGGGATTCGACATGAAAAGACCGAATATGATTAAAAACGTAAGACGGACAAGGACGTTCAAACTACAAAGAGTGGAAACATGCGGGACGAATATTGCAACTTTTCCAATCAAACTTGTGTAAACAAACAAGCAGATGATCATCACCATCAATCCTTTTTTTTTTTTTGTAAAAAAAATTCAAGAATATCCAGCAGGTTGTGTGTGTGTGTATATATATGTGTGTGAGTTTGTATGTATAATGGGGTTAATGTATACGTTTTCCCCTGCGATGGTGGTTCAGATGTCTGCTTTTGTCACTGGGACGTCATCAGTTCCAAAATTCAGAGCAAATTAAACTTGATTGCATGATATGCATACCTGTATAGCTTGGTGTCCTGCCTTTTACGTGTCTTTGTTTTTCACAATTTCCTTTATATTTAAACACTCTGTCAGTCAATTCTCTCTTTGAATTTTGCCTTCTCTGGGAAACCATATATTCCATCTTCCGTGTGTGGCTTTGCATACAAGTACGTACTCTTTGGCTTCATCCAATCTCCAAACCAAGCATATACATACATACATAGATATATATATATATATATATGGAAAAATATTATATAAAAAAAGTATAATTGATTTTAAGCATATGATATATAATCAGTGATGTATTAATAAAAAATCAATTAGTTTCAATTGGTTTTAATAATTAGAAACAAATCTTGAAAGTTTAGAATATTATACAAAAAGTTGGAAAGTACTCATACATACTACATAACACACGTCGAATTTAACATATTAAACTCATCAAATATTGCTTATTTAACATTGATTCTCTTCTATGTAGCTAATGTGACGCAAATAAGCCTATGTTATGCACATTAAAATCTATTTTCGGAAAAATAAAGTGGAAAAATAAAATAAAATGACATCAAATATTTCAAAATTAGAGAGAAAAAATTTGTTGTTTTTCATCATTTTTTCTTACATAGATTTTAATGTATAATATAAGTTTTATTATCGTCACACGATTTACGTAAGAGAGTATCGCTGTTAAATAAATAATATTGGTTGAATTTAGTGATTTCGGGGGATATAGACCCAACAATATTTTTTTTAAGTTTCGGATTATTTGCACGTTATTGATTAACAAATGACTTGTATTTTTAGCCTTTTAGTTTGATCTTGTTTGTTCTCAAATTTCAGTCTTAGTTAATTATTTTTGTTTATTTTTTAAATCATTCATTTTTTCGACTTGACGGTGATGTAACGATGTGGCGTTGAGCATCGCACTGCAATGCTACATTATTATATCCAATTAAAAAGGATTAAAATTGTAAAAAATTTAAAAATACATAACTAAGACTGAAATTTGATAATATAGATGACCAAAATCATAAAGAGATAAATATATATGATTAAAAATGCAATTTCTCCTTTTTTCCCCAAAAAAAAAATTAGAAAAAACCTCATTCTATCTTTTTTTTCATTAGAAAACAAGTGGTCCTACATATAGGAACTTTTGATTTTCGATTATGAAATCTTTTTTCTGAAAAGAAAAGCAAAAAAAAAAAAAAATTTGCACTGATCTAATTTTGCAACTGCCCCTCTCCCCAACTTTTATGTGTATACAGTGTACTTTGCAAAAAATAAATAGCTAGCTATGAGAAAGCAAGCACATATTTCGTATCATATAATTTTATTTAATTGAATCAATTATATGATATATTTTTTTTTTAAAAAAAAGTTGGGTTTGGTATATTTCCAATCCAATATAATTAACGACCATTAATCCAAACTATATATCCTTGTTTTTGTGATTAATTTATTATCGGATTCTAAAACATTTATTGACTTGTGTAATCAAATATAGAAAAAATTTATCATCAACGGCGTAAGAGTAAGACGCAATTTCTATAAACGTAGATAAACTTGCTAGAACACGACTTTGATAATTGATTAAAAATATATAGTGAATATATAATCTTCATCAAATGTTTTTGATATGTCCATTTGTAGTAAGAAGTGCTAGCTTCCATGTGCAGTAATCAAATTATATTATTTTGTCTAATTTCAATTATCCCACATTAAATCTTAGCCAACAAATGGATCTTTCCTTGCACATTTTAAAACAAGCAAGCATGCATAGGGGGGTTTGTACTCCTAAGTCTGTCTCTATTGATTGCAATCTCTTGAACCTGATATAAATCAAACCCAAAACTGAAAACATAAACATAGAGTTGGAACATCCCTCTTTTTTTCACGTATTAGAACGAAACAAAATCATCTGCTACAGTTTGTGCTATATTAGATCTCATGTCATAAGTTTGCATCTTGGAGGTTAATTATTTGGAAATCACAGCAAATGTGAGAGGAATTATGTAGTACATCATCCCATATGAGTAAAAAACAGATGTTCAATTCAAATGATTTTACACATTAAGATACAATACTCCTATCAGTTTATAACGAATTAGATCAATTATTTGATAAAGAGATCAGGAAGAATAAAGAGTAATTGCTTGTGCAGTCACGATTGTGCGAGCCTAGTCTGGCGGTGCGGGGCAAATTAAGTAATACTTGGAATTCCTTAACACAATAGATACTATACCATAAGGTGAAATCAGAGACTATTTTTTGAGAGCCGATGATATGAAGTGTGTATGGGATCATAACCAAGAATTAGGATTGTAAATAATTTAAATGGCTAAAAAAATTAATTTTTAAAGTAATATTAATTATGTATAGGCAAATGATAGCTAAAATAATGTATAAATATGATAAATTTAAGACTACGCACATAAATTTTACACCCATACTTTTTTAAAGGAGAATTTCAGTTTTTTGAAAAACAATTAAATTTTTTTGATATCATATTTAATTAAATATATTAAATTCTTGCAACATTCATGACTTGACTGACTACTTTTAACAAATCGTTGCGTTTCAATGACATTTCACATTTAATCTCATTTAATTTAAAACATTGGCGGAGTACTTATTAATGGAGCCAATGTTTAAAATTAACGTGGCTCATTTAAATCCGCCAATGTTTTAGATTAACGCTGGCTCCATTAAAATTTATATATTTCTCTTTTTTCGTTTTAATGACATTTCATATGATTAACGTAAATGACATTTTAAAAAAAATATTTTTAGTTTTTTTCGCCAAAGTGTTGCCGTGACACAAAAAAAGTAAAAATAACATGCCACCAAAATTTCTGGCATGACGTCAGATATTGTTTGACGTGTCCGATGTCATATTAGCGCTCAAGTGAAAAATGATAAAAAAAAATAATAAAATTACAAATTAAATCAGTGAACTAAAACCGTAAGACGAGATGACCTAAAATGAAAAACATGAAATTCACCGGATCAAAATGTAACTTCCCCATTTTATTTCTAGACTAGATATCATTCTTATCCTCAAAGAAAATCCAAATGCCATTAGGGCATCCACAATTGTGGATATAAAACATGCCACATCATCCAAATATCCTCTCCATCTAAATATTCACCACTGCACACCATTAATTTGTGTGTCAGAGCAATACTCTGTTACAAATTTATAACCGAGTATTGCAATTTTTTTTTAATTTATTCAAGCCAACGTGAGTTTCACGCTGACTTGAGACACGTGCGTGCATTGCACTCGCGCGTCAAAATCCGTAGTGGACAATTAAATAGAATCCGGGATCAACCAAACTTAGGTCGACCAAGACCAATTGTTTTGGTTGACCATTTGGTCGACCAATTGTTGGTCGACCATTTAAAACATTGGTCGATTATTTGGTCAATTAAGAACGTTAGGTTTTGAACGTTGGTCAATTAATATTTATTTTATTAAAAATTAGTTATTCAAAAATAATCGTTATAAACTTTCTAGTTTTATATTTCAATAAAAATATAATATTAAATAATAGATTAAAGTAATTAAAGTGGTTAAATGATTTTATTTAAATGAAAATAAAATATTAATTAAAGTGACAGTGAGATCCATTAATATTTGGTTGGTGGGATATTTGATTGTGAAATATGAGATATTTGAGTAGAGAAATATTTGATTGATAATGTGGATTATGAGGTCCACAAATATTCGAAGTAAATATTTTTCTTATTGTGGATGACCTTAGAATTGAACACTTTAATATACTTTATTAATGGGTTGATCATATTTTAGTTGTCCCATAAATATGTGACCATACATAATTTAACTCACATTTTACATAATTACACACAAACAAGCCCCTCAATAATGATCATAATCATGTTGAAATTTTGTTAAAATATACTTGCAACGGAAAGAGGGTTTGAAAAAACACAAACCCTAATAATTACACACGAGTCTGGATTGACAGAGAAATTTTCATAGCCCTTTACTTAGTTGTTCATATATCACATTTTTATATAAAATAAAAAAAGTGGTCCCTTATTACGACATGGATCAATCTCCCTACGTTGTTCCCCTCTGTCTAAATATCACACATCTCTCACACACAAGACACACACAGTTTCAGCCTGTATTTAAATGCTATAAGCTTCCAAAAGTTGCAAAGAATTCTTACTTAGAATCAGATTTTTTCATTTCTACTCTATTTTACTCTGAGAAAATTTGGATCCCTGATCATGGGTGGAGTATTTTGACTTTTGAGGATTTATTTCCATTTTTTTCACCCAAGAAAGAAGGATATATATTGTCAGATTTATGCATATTTCTCAGCAAGTTTCTTACAATCTTGTGTAGAAGTTTCACATCAATTTCAGACAAGATTATGGATATAAGCCATCATAAATTGAGTAACTGTAACACTTGGGGGGAGCCATACAACATGGCAATGGAAGATCAAGCGCTTCATCTTCAAGATCATCAAACCCTTTTTGATAATAATCACACACAATGGTCGAATTATCCTGCGATTCTCCAAGAAACGTCAAATAATTCGCCACCAGGCCAGTTTTTAGCTGCTTCGAGTTTCATCGGAGTCGACGAGGCTGGGAATTTCAAGCTAGAAGTAGATCAAGAATCCGAAGAGCCAGATGAAGAACTAGGAGCCTTGAAAGAAATGATGTTCAAGATAGCAGCAATGCAGCCGGTGGACATCGACCCGGCCACGATCCGTAAACCTAAAAGGCGCAACGTCCGGATCAGTGACGACCCGCAAAGTGTCGCGGCTCGTCACCGCCGTGAGAGGATCAGCGAGAAGATCCGAATCTTGCAGAGACTTGTTCCCGGTGGAACTAAAATGGACACTGCCTCAATGCTGGATGAAGCTATTCGATATGTCAAGTTCTTGAAAAGACAAATCAGGCTCCTCCAAGTTGGTGGAAGCCACCATCAGCAACCGTGCGTCGGGCTCACCGCCGCCACCGTGACCACCACCGACACTCCGTCAGACGTAGACTGGGTGGCGCTAGGAGGAACATCTTCGTACATGATTGGAGGTAACAATAGCGGTCATGGGGGAGGTGAGGAGCATCATCCCATGTGTTATAACCCTAAGTTTATTGGCCAATAATTATAAAAATTCATCACAAATGCAACAATTGTGTGTATATCTATATCGGATTAATGGTGGGATTTGATGCAATTTTACATAATATAATCTAAAATCTGCGATGCATGTGATGATTATAGGAAAGAACAAGAAAAGGTTTCGTATGATATAGTTTGACTAAGGGGAAATCGTAATAATCAAAACGGTTACATTGGATAATATTTTAGTATTATAAAACAAAGACTTTCTGGCTCTCTGTTCTGAAAGTTCCTTTGTCCTAATTCCCTCCCCGGAATATTAAAATACCGGTGACGTGAGAAAACTTATAATATATATGTGTGTGTGTATCACACACACGCTCACGCACACCTGTTTGTGTGTGTTTCTTGCACGCTTTACTATAATCATATGATGAGACTTCATGGTATAACAAAAACAAATGATGGTTTTGCAGAAGAAAATCATCAGTGATCATTTCATCAAAACCCTTCACTCCAAAAACTGCAATAAGCTTTCATTTTTAGGATTTTTGTCAGTGATATTACCATATAATCATTAATTTTCTCGATGGCCTCTGCATAAAAATTATCATAGGGATTCCCCAAATCTCGATGGACTGTACACGTAAAAGGTTTTATGGGTTGCTGGAGAAAGTTGTGTGTATGTATATATGAGTTTAATTAATGAAGCATGCAACCTTTGGGGGCATGTGTAGGATTTTATCGGGTGCTTTTTGTCATCTTAGAAATAGGCTTTATTTTGAATGATGAGGGTCCGATGTACAGCTTCTCATATTAACTAATTCCTTGGAACTCGAAAAATCTTGCTATAATATAATTAACATATTATATTATAATACTTCCACATGTATGTGAACTTTTGGTTGGGAGTTGAATATCACAGTAGTTTTATATTTAATTAATTATATTACATCATGCATGATTTATCAAGTCTTTGTAGTGAAATGATCCACGTAAGTGTGCCTACAAATTGCGGTGTCAAAATTATCGATGTCTGATTTGTGTTTTCGGGAACATATATAGCATAATATTTTAAGATTTTCAACCATTTGTAATTAAGGGCTTAAAATTAATCAAGGTGGTTCTATTAGCTTTTGTTTTGTTTTTTGTTTAAAGAACCGAAGCAAGAAAGGGTCATGGATTTGAAGAGATGTCGTGAGTTTATAGTATATAGGTCAGAGTCAAGAGGTAGAAGGATTTAGACGTTTTTCATTTTCGGTTATATTATAAGTCAATTCACGGTTTTAGTCCACTAAATTGTATTTTATTTATTTATTTTCAGATTTCAGTTATTTTTCACCGGAAGGGTAACGTGGCACCGAACACCTCGGCAATGTCCGCCGCCACATCACCAATCAGATGAAAAATGATTAAAATTGAAAAAAAATGCAAATAAATGGACTAAGACCGTAACCTGAACATTAATAGGATAAAAAATGGGAAACATTACAAGTTACTTAACTAAAAATGTATTTTTTCAAGCCGAGAATATGTAACAATATTATTATATTATTGAACTCGGACGATAACTTGAGTTTACTATTTTTGTAAATCGAATAAATACAGGGTAGTTGTGTATACTTTGATGTTTCGTGGAGTACAGAATAATTACATGTATGCATCGAGAAATTATGCAGTGATAATTGAAAATGTGCTAACTATGTGATTGTATGGGACTACTGCAAGTTGGAGATGCCAAAGTGCGAATCCAGTTAATTAAGATGGGGAGAAATGGTGAAAGAAGCTAATTGAGTATGATGTAACGTATTCATAGGACAAAAAGTAAATTATCAAAAACAAGTACACATAAAAAATTTATATTTTCCAAAGGAAAAATAGTTTATTTAGTACTCTACGTTATCGTGTTTTGAGATTTTATCCTCTAATTCATTTAATTTTTGTCTTAGTGAAGTAATTTTGTTTATATTTTATTAATTATTTTTGTTTTTTTAGTCTTATTTCACCTCAATGGACGCGTCAATAATGTGGTGAAACTTCAGGATTATCTGATGTCAAATCAGTAATATTTTCAATCGGCGTATCCATCATTTTTTTGTCACTGTCATCATTTCGGAGTAATAGAACTTGTAACAAAAAAGGAAGAAATTCAAGAAACCAAAACCCGAAACATGTCAATTTACGAAATTTGGCTATTTTCTCGTCCCTGAGAAAAGCTAGCTATTTCATTGTTTGAATGTGCAATGATCTTCTTGAAAAGATTCATTACCAAGAAAATTTAGGACGTGGAACTGAATCTATATCTCGACAGAGAGGCCGTAGATGAGATTCGTATAATTTATCTAATTGTTGGGTTAGGATCCAAAAACAAGATTCTGAATAAAAATTACAAATTTAGTTGAAAATTAGCCTGATTTTTATTTTGGTAATCTAATCGATAATTTTTTTTTTCCCTGAGTTGGAAGGATATTTGTTATAATTCGAATCTCGAATACGAAACTTCGTTCTAAATATAAAATTTGATATATAGATAAGCTATATATGTGAAATAGATAAGCTATATATGTTACTTAAAGAGAAAGTTGGTGAAAAATCCCCAATTAAAACAATTTTTTTGGGTTCACTCCCTATCCACAAAATTGTGATACTATGTCATACAAAATGTGGTACACATCATGTGGAAATGTGGTACTAAAAAAATACCCAGGGACTGAATACAAAAAAAAAACGACGGCTGGGGACTCAAGGCCAATTTCCCGGTACTTAAACCATGTATATTGGGAATAGCAAAACCCCAAAAAACATGTTGATACGAAAAATAGGAGAATCTTGTTTGCGTGAGGGAGACAAGCTATGGGTAGAGTGCTGCAGAGAGTAGTGCCTTGAGATCAGTTACACACATTATCGAATATATATATTTATTAATATAGATTCATTTTTTTTGGGGGGGATTGTCTTGAAATGAAGATTGAAATGGGAACTAAACCCCCGGAAACCTCATAGGTGGAAATCTCATGTTGTCGAAAAATAGACCATTGGGATTTGAAATTTTAATTTTTATTTTATAACTTCTGTGTTTCCTATTTTGTATCATATTAGTTGTGACGCTCATGAGTAAAGTGTCATTTCATCATAACGATACGATAAAAAAATTACAAATAAATTGAAAGATACAGGTCTAAGATCAAATTTTAACAAAATAAAAAAAAACAAAATTGCGAAGAGATAAATATATATATACGAGACGAAAATAACAATTTTCCAAAAATGATATGCATAGTTTACATGTATTTTCGATTGAACTTTTAAGAACATCAAACTTTGAAGTACATGAATTTCGGAAATCAGATTTTTATTTTTATTTTAATTTTTGATTTGGAGAGGTGGATTGTTATGATTGGGTCTCGAAACCATAGATTTCGTTCCAAACTTAAAATCTTGATATCAAATAGATCATAAGACATCGACAAAATCGGTCCTTTATTAATGAAATATGGGAATAGTAAATACTTTTCCAACAAATAACCTTTCTCCGTACTGGAAATTAAATAGCAGAATGCAGCATTATATTACAGTGGGCTTGGGCATGACTATATGCTTGGGCTTGGGGTGTGCACGATGTGTATATCGCAACCATAACCTTGCAACTGTTAAAGGTGCATTTTGTATGGTATTTGTTTGAGACAAATTATGAATATATAATAAATAAGACAAAAACTTGTGTGAGATTGTCTCACATGTCGTATTTATAAGACGGATCTCTTATTTGAGTCATCCAAAAAGTATCACTTTTTATGCTAAGAGTATCACTTTTTATTGTGAATATCGGTAGGGTTGACCCGTCTCACAGATAGAGATTCGTGAGACCGTTTCACAAGAGATCATACTCAATAAATAAATAACGAAATACACTTTATATCTTTTTAGAATAAAATACACCATATTTGCTCCAATAGTTAACGTCTTTGCTTCCAAAACGGCACAACGTCTAATAAATAGGTGATTATTTAGAATATTTTTTTATTTTTTTATTATATTACTCATATTTTGAATATTATATGTTATTTATATTCTACATGTTTTCTTTAAACAAAATCTTATTGATAGAAAAAATTGAACGAACTTTGTTGTTTGAGGGAGGCAATTCTTTAAATTCTTTTTAAACCTAAAAATTGTCAGGTACAATTAATGGTTTTTCCAACATGTTTATATAATACTAGTTAAAGACACGTGCGACGCACGTGAAAATACATTTCTATTATCAATAATTGTTGTTAAATAAATGAGATCAGAAGAGATTAATTTACAAAAAATTATATATTAATGATTTTATGCTATATTAGTCGATAGACAATGAGTCATGCTACATGTGCAACCAAATTTGTATAATAATTCTTACAATTCAAAAAAATTAATACAGAAATTTCATTTATTAAAATCTCATTATAAATTAAATATAAAATTTCATTAGATAATAACAAAATCTCACGATATAATTTTTGTAAATATCGCAGTACGATATATTGGTTGTACCTTTAGCATTATCCGTAGGAAATTCAATGTAATATAATTTGTACTACATGTATTATAAAATGAGTGCAAAAGATATTTGTTTAAAAATTTTATGTGTTATAAATCTAAGGTTATTCTTGAATTGAAGGATTTCAAATTCATGGATTTCAATACATTCAAATGTATTTTTGTTATTTTAGAGAAGTAACGTCATAAACTTCAAATCCACTCATTTCATGTTTATATAGTAGTATTTCATGTTAATTATGATATTTTTCAAGTCCATCCAATAATAATGTTATTTGAAATTTATTTTACTTTATATAAATAATAATATGTAAATAAATAATGTGTGGATTCAAGATTTGATATATTGTTTTATTGTTAACAATAAAATTATAATTATAATCCATGAATTTGAAATCAATTTATCCAAATACAATCTAAATAAATTAATAATTGTTGAAAAACATAGTAGTAATAAATATTATAATTTTGTATAAATTAGACATTGGAGAAAATATAATATAAAATTGATATCACAATAGTTATTAAAATTAAATTTGAGAGAAGAAAAAAGTATAATACATAATGTTGCCCACTTATTTTACCACGTATTATTGATTTATGAAAAATAAAAATATAATATAGATAATATATTCTAAACCTTAAATTAATTATTGCGTCAAATGTTTTCTTCTTTTATATTTTCAATTTATATTGCTTTTATTATTTTTTTTTGTCACCAGTTTTTCTACTCTGTGAAAAAAAAATATTCTCGTCATCTTCATTAGCAAATCTTATGAGAAGAAATGTATATTCTTCTCTATTTGATGCCTCTACAAATCTTCACACAAATTAAGTGTTTTGTAGGAAAAAAAAGTTTGTTTCATCAAGCAAATAAAACCAAAGAATTTTGTTATTTTAGTATTCTACAAATTATATTTATTTTTTGTAAATATTTTAACTTAATATACAAGCAAATATAATCAATGAATTTCGGTTATTCTATCTTCTAGACAATTGACAAAATATGATTTAATTAATATTTTATTATATTTATCAAAAAGTGGTCAACTCTTATTGATATAACATATTTATGCAATATGTTATTTAAATACAAAAATTCAAAATTACGATAACATTTTTTTTATATTTCATACTATATTATTGGAAGTATTAAATTTATATATATTAATTTTTTTTCTGAGAAACTTCTTGTATATATAACTCATTCGAAAGATTATAGATTTACAAAATAAAACAAATCATATTCGATTTAATATTTTGTGAAAAATATATGTTCATTTCATCTACAAGCAAATAAAAACAAATAAATTTGACCTTTCTGGTTATCAATCATAACTTATAAGGAGAAATATTGGGCAATAATGAATAATTTTTGTAAAGATTTATTCATAATAATTAAAAAAATTACCTTCAAAGATATGTCATTTCAGATTACATAAATCTATAATTGATTTACTTATATCCATCATTTATAAAACACATCTTCGTCAATTGCAAGATCATCAAATAAGTAATTGTTATAGTTTCTGATCTTTACAAATACAGAAAATAGTTAAAATTAGTAAAACTGTATGTATTCAGTCATATATTGTTAAATTTTAATAATAAACTAAGGCTTTGAAAAATATAAGTTGGATTTTTTTATAAAGAAAAATAAATAGAATAAATACTCACGAAATATTTATAAGGTCATCTTTCTTCTATATCCAATAATGCTTTGTATCATTTTTGTAAAATGTAATTAACCGTCGAACCTTCTTCATAACACCAACCCACATTATTTAATCATTTGGTTTCATTATTTTAATTCGTTGTTTTAAATTAATTATTCTCAATTAATGCAAAATAGAGGATATTTAATATCATGTCTTTACACAAATTATGGTTTTTGTGGAAAAAATTTGCAATATTTACAACCAAATAAAACAAAAGAATTTTGGTATTTCAATATTGTACAAACTAATTTTATTGGGAAAAAATTATTTTCGCTTCATCTATAAACAAATAAGACCCATGATTTTTTGTATTTCAATATTCTCAAATTAATATTTTGCGAAAAAAAATATGTTCAATTCATCTACAAGAAAATATAAACCAAAGAATTTTGGAGTTTCAATCTTCTTGGCAACTTGACCCTTGCCTAGCATACGTAGATTGATAATCTTGACATCATCATAATAATTGATTTTACAAAAACTTCATCACCAAATTAAAGATAAATTTCTTGCATATATAAAATCATTCAAAAGAATATAAATCTACAAAATAAAATAAATCACATTCAAACAAATATTTTTGTAAAAAACATTTGTTCACTTCATCTACAAGTAAATAAAAACCAAATAACTTTGACTTTGTCTATGGAAAAGTAGTGTGTATTGCTAATGAATAAATTTTATAAAAATTTATTTATCATAATTTTAAAAATTTACATTCAAAGATATATATTTTAATGTTATAAAAACTATAACTGATTTGTCAATATATATCTCTTATAAAAATAATCATTCGTTAATTGCAAGAATCTCTCATAAAATAATTGTTATAGTTTATAGCCTTTAAAAAGAGGAAAATATAGTTAAAATTAATACAAATATATTATTCAATCTTATATCGTTAAATTTTCATAATGAACCAATGCTTTGAACAATATTAGTTGACTTTCTTTTTGATAAAGAAATATAGATAAAATAAATATCAATGAAATATTTATTAGGATTATCTATATTTATATCTGATAATTCTTGTATCATTTCGTAAATATAATTAAATATCGAACCTTCTTCATGACACAAACCTTGTTAAAACAAAAACAAAATTAGTTTAATTATTTGGCTTCAATAGTTTAATTCTTCTTTTTAAAATAATTAATCTTAATGAACGTAAAATAAAAGATATTTAACATCATATCGTTATACAAATTAAGTTTTCGTGGAAAAAATATTTTCACTTTATTTACAAGAAAATAAAACAAACGAATTTTGTTATTTTAATCTTCTACAAATTAACTTTTTTGTGAAAAAATTTACAAATTAAGTTTTTTGTGAAAAAATTCTTTTTCACTTCATCTATAAGCAAATAAAATCAATATATTTTGGTATTTCAATCTTTTCAAATTAATATTTTTTGTGAAAAAAGTTTGTTCAATTCATCTACAAGAAAAAAAATCAAAGAATTTTAAAGTTTCAGTTTTTTTGGCAATTTGATCATTATATAACATAAATGTAGTTTGACAATTTTGTCCCTATCATAATAACTGATTTGACAAAACATCCTCAATTCCTCACTAAATTTTTCCTGTATGTACAAACTAAGGACAAAGTTGACATCACACAATAGAAAAACTTTGACCTTGATTCACACTTTTATAATATAAAATAAAATAATAATAATAATAATAATTGTATAGATTTGATCATTATCTAACATAAATGTAGTTTGACAATTTTGTCCTTATCATAATAACTGATTTGACAAAAACATCCTCACTAAATTTTTCCTGTATGTACAAACTAAGGATAAAGTTGACATTACACAATAGAAAAACTTTGACCTTGATTCACACTTTTATAATATGTATAGATTACCATGTCCTTAGTAATAATATTCAATATTAGAACTTAAATTATATTTTTTTACGAAGATGGAACCTGCAACCTGCTCTCATTCAGTGTTCAATGGGTAAACCTCTGGGCTGATGCGGTAGCTTGCAAAAATCACGCTAATCAAGTGAACCGTATTAGGAAAATCTCGTACGTACGACATGCTGTATTGATAGAAGAAATCGAATTCATGATCATTGATCAAGCGTTCACCTACTCCATCAACTTAGACACTTTCTCAAGTGTCAACTTAAATTATATTATTGATTTTGTAGGTAGAGAATGAGATGAGTACATAATTTGAAGTTTCCTCTTTTTCAATTGGCACAAGAAAGAAATAAAACAAATGGTGACGTGAAATGAAAGGTGTTATTGGACTTGGGTTTTGTGAGTTGAATGAGCTGTGGTGTGGGTTTCTTATATAAATGAATAATCACTTTTACAAGCTCACTTCACTCATTATACTTCAATTAAAAATTATTTGTCTTTTGTGATACACCGACTAGTTGTTGTAAAATATATATAAATAAAATATGCGTAAGTTACCTGACCAGACTTGGTAAATTACCAGGATTCGTTGCAGTTTAGAGGGTAGCACTCCCAATCCGGTCCAATCCAATATCTCATTAGATTAGTCTGATTCCAGCCCAGAATTCATTTTATCTTGTCAAGTAACATACCAATATAATCTCTAATTTTGTTATGTTTACTTATCAACCGTGTTCACCTGTGTGTCCACCGATTAGATGAAGATAGAAGCTAACCGCTGAAGCACTCAAAATAAGGGGGGCCTGCAGTAATGATTGTAGCATAAGTAAATAAAACATATGCACCATGACCATATTTGGATATTTAGTTGTTCATTTGCTATACAAAACATTAGATTATGGAATTACTTACACTTTACCATATTGCCAACATGTCTGTATAAAGGCGTGATTGGCAATATTAGCCAGCCAGCCAGCCAGCAATAAAGCATGGATTAATTGTACATATATATATTATCATGAAAAGTATGTGATGGTCATGCCTCTGAATGATCAGCTGATGATTTTGGTGAAGTTGTGGAGTAGAACTGGAGGAATGGCTCATCAGTGTTGCAACAAGCAGAGAGTCAAGAGGGGGTTATGGTCTCCCGAAGAGGACGAAAAGCTCGTCACGCATATCGCTAAACACGGCCATGCTTGCTGGAGTTCGATTCCGAAATTAGCGGGTAATTGTATCAGCCATTAATTTGTGGAGAATTGTGGTTTTAGCATCTGACTTCTTGCAATTTAATTTTGTTCTCCTATGTTGTCAAAATTCAGTTTTAATCATTCATCCTTGCAACATTTTTTCTTATTCGTGATTTTAGTCATTTTTCCTCAAGAAAAATATGATTAAATCACACAGAAAATCGAATGATACGACACTAAGAAACAATTTTGATAGTATGGAATACTGGAATAATAAAAAGGCAAATATATAGGACGACAATTAGGATATATATTCTCTAATTAATACATGATTGCAAGATTAAACATAGACGTCGACATGTATAAATTCTGCAGGGTTGCAAAGGTGTGGGAAAAGTTGCAGATTGAGGTGGATAAATTACCTGAGACCAGACCTCAAGAGAGGATCCTTCACAGAGCTAGAGGAGACGACAATCATAGATGTGCACAGGATCTTAGGCAACAGATGGGCTCAAATAGCAAAGCACTTGCCCGGAAGGACCGATAACGAAGTCAAGAATTTCTGGAATTCTTGCATCAAGAAAAAGCTCATTGCTCGAGGCTTCGATCCCAACACTCACAATCTCCTCTCGTTTTCTTCTAATTCTAGTACTGCTAATAATAAAAGCCAATATCCTCAACAACCTTACAACAGTTATTCCGATCACAAAACGCGAAGCTCGTGCTGTAACTTCACAAAGGATACTGCTTCCACAGCAAGATTTACATTAACAAATGAGCAGCACCACCCATCAAGCTGCACCCCGCTCATCTCATGTAGTGTCGGTGCTACTGCTGCTGCTGTTACTGCTCCTACTGCTGCTACCTCTGACTGTATGTTATACTACTCTTCATCAGCCCAAGCCTTTGGAATCCTAAATATTGACCACAACATTAATACTGATGATTGGGATCATCATCATAGCGCCATTAACGTCGAGTTGCCATTTCATAAACAGGCAGCAGATCAAGATTATGATCCAAAAAAATTGCAAGTGCAACAGCAAAACGATATTCCTGAACCGCTCTCTGAATTGTTCGATTTTCAGTTCCTTGATTCTTTGCCATTGCCTTCTTCCATACTATACAATGACTGTTGTGTAAACTCAATGGACGATCAGGTAACTTGGGACTACATGCCTAGCTAATTCCATTCATAGAATCATAATACATACATGAATTCTTGATTTTACCATTAATGTACATAGACTCTAGCTACAGTGGAGGTAATTATAATACTCCTACTGCACATCCAATGATTATAAATTGTCCAAATATACACATTGACCGATTTAATACCCAATTTTGTAAATAATTATTTATTATTAATCTAAAAAATCAAGTGTGATAGGCTATTAAAACTCTAACAAATTACATTTTTCTCCTCTTATTTCTTATTCAAGTGCGAAGAGCCTACCTCTTTTATTTTATTTATAATTTGGAGGTCCTGTCATTAATTTTTAATAAAATATAAATTAAATTTAAAAAATATTTAAAAATTGTAAAAAAAATCCAAAAATTAATAACACATCAGGAAAAAAAATATTTAATTTTTAATCATGTGTATTTTAGTTTTTTTTTTTAATTATGCACATTTTGTAATTATATGTGCTTTTTTATTATGTTTAAAATTTAAGTATGTGTAATTTTTTTATTTTATTTTAATTATTTTGTTTTTTAAATACACAGTTATTTAATTGAATAAAAATTTCATATTTCAACATCATCTTTGCAACTTCATATCACCACTTAACATGAGACGAAATCAGCATTTATCTAGAGCTAATTCAACATAAAAATTCTGAAAAATCTCCAACCAATTGTGATTAGCTCTAATTAACAGTATAACGACCATCAATCAACGGTAGCTTAATAAATAAATAATACAGAGAAAATTAACTTTAGACTTTGAAGCTTGATACCCTTGTCTAGAAGTAAATTTAGCAAAGGTATAATAGTAAACTTTTATTAATGTTTTGAAGCTAATCACATATTCAAAATGTTGAAACAAACAATCTTATTAGTATGACATAATGTTTGATTAATAATATATCAACCTTGTTATCTATAGCATAATCAATCATTTATTTATCTCATCACTTATATAAACAAACCCTTAGAGTAGCAAGAACTTTGTCATCCGTATTTGTAACATTATATTCGGAGAAAATTGAAAGGGAAGCCAAGGTTTAGAATCACTAACGCTATAGCTAGTTTGATGTAAAAAAAATATGGTAAATGTATAATTATTTTTGATTTTAATTGAGTATTATATAGAATTACAGAGGTAATTACATATTATAACTAAATCGAGCTAATCGGTGGTATTGATGCTAATTGGTTTAACATATAACACGAGATCAATTACTTAGATTACTATAAATTTAGAATAATAAAATATTTTTATTAAATTTTTATTATTTTATTTCTTTAGTTTTGATAAGTTCAACATTTATATTATAATTGTTTATAATATGAGAGTACATAATACGAGGCTTCGTTTTTTGCCATTGTCACAAGAAAGAACTAAAATAAATAGTGACGTGAAAATTGAAATGAAAGATGATGTTGGTTTTCGGTTTCTTATAAAAATGAATAATCTTTTTCACGAAATCGCTTCCTTTATAATTAAAGGGAAAAATTACAATTTTGACTTTATATATTTACATTTTTATAATTTTGATCATTTATATTATTAAATTTCACTTTTAGTATCTTTCTTTGTTTTCCCCCTATTTTGATCGTTTTCCCTACGTGTCGCTGATGTGATGTTAACATAGTGCTGACTTAACACAGATGTGATTCACACGTATGAAGTGTCACATCAACACACTCGATTAAAAAGAAATAAAATAGTCAAAAATTGAAATATACAAGACCGTGATTCAATTTTGACAATATAAGTTATCAAAATTGCAAAGTCACAAATAGAAATGATAAGTTCATAGAGAATTGTCCAAGTTCATCCCAAAAATTAGCTCAAAGAGAGACGATTGTTCAAGTCAATATACAATTTCAAAAAACTTAAAAATAATAATACATACAACGTGTGTATCTTTTACTAGTATTTATTAATGAAGAAGTTAATTACTTAACTAGGCTGCATGGTGAAAACGGGAAGTTCGATGAATGGGGTAAATACCAAAAGAAAAGTCCGATGAACGGGGTAAATACCAAAAGAAAAGTCCGACGAACGATGGTAATATTGGTAATACCGCATCGCATACAGTTACAATGGTCCACGAAGGCTAATTTTATTTATTTATTTTTATGTGGAATCGAGCCTTGTGTGAACAAATTCGACAAAAGTCTTTGCTAGGATCCATTTGTATTGTTGGCGACGATATTTTCAAATTTCCATTACTACCTTTATAACTTCCACAATTTCTCTCTCCCTACTTTTCTCTATTCAACCAACTCCTTTTTCATACAAACTATTTAATACTTGACACAATTCTAGAGATATCTATATTATATTAGGATTATTATATATAAAAATATTATATTCATATACAATATGTGCATCAATAGCTAGTATATAAGCATTACTGAGAAATCTCAAAAGAATGTACTGGGTGTGAGATCGGGTAGAGACTCGTCACATAACCCTCTTACACCATCTTCGTCCTGATAAGAATTAAGAATCTTTTTTTCTCTCGATTCCGTCGGATAAGAAGAACAAATCTCGATAAATATTTTTTTAATTAATGGAGGCTCTCCAAACACAGATTAAACCTAGACAAGACACGTTAATTTTTGAGTTACGATAAATACGACGTACAATTCATATAACAATTTAAAAATTAACGCTTCTGTTCTGATACATTACGGATAAACTGAAACAACTTCTTTATTAACTTAAACAGATCCAAAACTAAAAATAACATATGGAGTAATTGTCTCATTGTCATTGACTAATCATTAATGACAACACAAATTTTTAATTTATTGTGAAGTCGATAGTGTTGAAACATAATAACGTGGGCTTATATGACAAAAAAAGTATTATGATATTTGTTTGGTGAACTACTCGAGAAATTGGCCTGTAATTTTTATATGATATTATGTCAATTGTTTCAAAAAAATATATCAGTCAATTCATACAATGAGATTACAAATTAAGTTACAAATAAATTTGAAATTATAAAATTATTTGTAAATATGCGTTCTTAATTATCAACATTTTCCGTCTATATAACGTAATCAAGAAAATGTGCGACAAAGAAAAGGAAGCCATGTCTATTCTCTCTTCATCAAGTTCCAAGCTTCATCTACTTCTGTTTCCGTTCATGTCAAAAGGCCACATAATTCCATTCCTCCAGCTAGCCCGCCTCCTCCTCCGTCGTGGCGTGCATGTTACCCTCCTCACTACACCGGCGAACCATCCCTTCATTGCTCAGTCCCTCTCCGGCGCCGATGTTTCAATTCTTGACCTCGATTTCCCTGAAAATATACCCGGGATTCCACCGGGAATCGAGAGCACCGATAAACTCCCTTCGATGTCGCTGTTTATTCCCTTTGTGAACGGCACAAAACTGATGCAGCCCTCCTTCGAGGAAGCGATTCATACCATTATCCCGAAAGTAAACTGCATTATATCAGATATGTTCTTTGGTTGGACGCTAGGAGCAGCGTCCAAATTCGGGATCCCGCGGCTGAGTTTTTACTGTATGAGTTTTTACACCATGGCGGTTGTCGAGGATGTGATGGATAATGGCTTACTATCTTTACATGAATCTGGTGACGAGACATTCACAGTCACCAGCTTCCCCTGGATCAGAGCTAGGAGAAACGAGTTTGATCACCCATTCAACAAGCGTGATCCAACTGGACCTGATTTAGACTTCATTCTCGAGTGTAAAACAGCAACTAATAACAGCTATGGTATGCTTGTGAACACCTTTTGCGAGCTAGAGGAACCGTTTGTGGAATACTGGAACAGAAAACTTCAGCCTAAAACATGGTGTATCGGGCCGCTCTGCTTGGCGGAACCCTCAAAAATTGACGCTGGAACATCCCAGAAGCCGAAATGGAGAAGATGGCTGGACGAAAAGCTGACTGAGGGCTCCCCAGTTCTCTACGTTGCATTTGGTTCTCAGATAAGTATTCCGGCCAAACAGTTGCATGAAATCGCTGTTGGGCTGGAGGAGTCGAGAGTGAGTTTCTTATGGGTGGTGAGGAACGCCGAAGAAGAACCGATTCACGGATTTGAAGATCGAGTTAAGAAACGAGGAATCATTGTAAGAGAATGGGTAGATCAGAAAGAGATTCTTGAACATGAGATCGTGCAGGGTTTTCTGAGTCACTGCGGGTGGAACTCGGTGCTGGAAGCCATATGTGCGGCGGTTCCGATTCTGGCATGGCCGATGATGGCCGAACAAAGATTTAATGCGAAGATGTTGGTGGAAGAGATTAAAATTGGTTTAAGGGTGGTCGGTACAGATGATGGAACATCGAACGGATTTGTGACAAATGAGAATTTGAAAAGTTCAGTGATTAAGTTGATGGAATGTGAGAATGGAAAAGCTTTGAAGAAGGTGGCCAAGGGTGTGGCGGAAGCCGCCAAGAGAGCGGCGGCGGAGGGGGGCTCGTCGTGGCATGCTGTGAGTCGACTCATTGCTGAAATACACGGTCAAAAGGAAATCAAAAGTTCTTACTTAGCTTAATAATTCAATACTGGCAATAGAGATGCCAAAAAAAAATACACACATATATATGTATATATTTATATATTATATATATATATATATATAAATTGGATCTATCCATCTTATAGGTTTATAATAAATTTTAATTATAGTTTTTTATTTTTGGATTATTAAAATTTGAAAAAATAAAAATTAATTCTAGTTCAAATTGGTTCGACAAACGATCAAAAGCACAAAAACAGAACTATATATCCAAAGAGTTTTAGTTCCCTTTTTCATTGGAATTTCAGGAAAATCAGTTTTAGAACATAGTCAAATGAACCATTTCCCACTATGCATGCTCCATCAATTTTCCAAAGAATACATCATAAAAAAAATTCAAATAGAAAACTTCCCACGAACAATATCACAATATAAACTAATATTAGCTCAAATTTTAGGGAATATTGATTTACATTGCGACGGAAATTTATAAATAAGACTCATTAAAATTTTATCCTACAATACATCTTTTTTCCCCCAAAAAAGCAAAGCCAAAAACTTGAAAGCTTAAACAAGGAGACCATATCACCAATCAAGGCTATCAATAATCCCTAAAACAACATCACAAATACGCTTCAATCCATCTTCCCTCACAGCAAGCTCAGACGGATAACACATCCCGGGCCACCGGTTGAAGGCGTTTCGACAACCATTCGGGTATTCCCCGGCTGCCATTACATGCAAATATGCATAATCATACATGTTTACACTCAATACTTCGAGTGAATTTTGGAGTGCACCATTTGCAGAAGCATACTTGTCTGCACATTCTCTCATGGCTGTCTTCATAATGACTGTGTCATTTTCCACACCTTGAATTTGCTTCGAGAGGTAAGAGTTTGTGTCCGTGGCATTGGCTATCCCATACCTTATCATGATCACGGCCAATTCTTTAGTGTCTGATTTTGGACCCGACATATCGGATTCGAGCAACGATACGCAGAGATCGTAGTACTTGGTTTTTTTGCAAGTTTCTTGAATTAAGTTTGAATTTCCATTCGCAGATGAAATTATTGGATACAAAGAAATGTGGAGAACGAAGTGGAACAAAAACCAAGAAAATCCCATCTGCGGTTTTTCTGTTTTGAAAGTATTGAAGTTAATGCGAATATATATAAATAAATTGTTATATAGATTACGCGGAAGAATTGAGAAATGGATCACATGCAAGTTTGTTGTACACGGTTTTACAAATAATAATTGGAAACGAAGATCAACTGGGCATTGACTTGACTGGACCATTTACTTTGAATATAATGTAAGCTATAAAACGAGCACTTTTTGGTGTTTTCTTGAAATTGAATGGTAGTATCTTTTGAGTGGGTCTTTTGTGAGACGGTCTCACGAATCTTTATCTGTGAGACGGATCAACATTACCCATATTCACAATAAAAAATAATACTCTTAGCATAAAAAATAATACTTTTACATGGATGACCCAAATTAGATATCCGTCTCACAAAATACAAACTTTGAGACTATGTCACACAAATTTTTGCCGTAACCGTTAGCAAGAAAGGGAACACTCGTTAGGTGTATTTGCATGGAAACTAGCCAGCAACCAAAATAGGGTCACGAGAAGAGAAATGCCAACTTTCTGGGATATTTTAGTTATTGGGCGGTTTGTTATATTTTCAAAATAATAATAAAAAATATGAACTTGTTTTCCAATATGGATCGACTTATTCTAACTAATTTCTTTTATTAGGTGATAGATTTTTGTTTTAACCTCAATTTGAACTCATATTTTTTTATGACATGTGAATCTACTGCTGCTGTCATTTGGTGTGCACGGGGTAAACTTTCGGACTAACGCAATATCCTGCAAACCATGCTAGTCAGGTAAATAACATTATACAAGTCAAATACGACAGGCTTGCCCGAGAAAGTGTTGGTGAGAGAATCGAACTTCTGACTATTTTTCAAGTGTACATGTATTTATATCATTACACCATAAGTTAGCATAATGTGAGATTACTTGGTAAAAACATGTCTTTGTATGATTTGGCCGGGTTTTCAACATCCACATTCTGTCAATCTATATTGTGACAATCAAGTGGCGGTGCATACTGTCTCAAACCCAGTTTTTTCCCAAGCGAACAAAGTATATAGAAATGATTGTCATATTATGCGAGAGAAGATTAAAAAAAATAAAAATTAAGACGTCTAAAATATCTACATCACTCCAACCATTTGATATTTTCATTAAATCATTGGGTTTCTTCACATCTTTTTGCTTTACTTGGCTAGTTAAAAATTATCAACATATAATCCAAACCTGAAGGAGTGTGTAAAGAATTGGAAATCATGATTATTCAAACTTAATTGAAAAATTTGCGTCTAAAGCAACGAGACGAGTAGTGTTTAAGTGATTATTTGAAATGTTTTAACCTTAATATTTATGTTTATTTTTGGCTTGTTTATTTATGAAAAAAACTATTAATAACAAATTTTGATCTATCATTTGAAGGGTCTATTTTTCAAACTCGACGCAGGCCATAAAATGTCATATACAACACTGAATGCTATTAAAGTTGCTTTCTGATTTAACTGAGAATCGTGATTGGATGTGGCGTCGAATAGATTGGTTTTTGTATTCGCACTTTTAATCGTTTTTTGTTAGAACATTGATATGATGTTGCACATATGAGCAATACCTGGTCCTATTTAGCAATAATCATCATGGCGTGAGTACTTTGACAAGAAAGATTAAAAGAAGAAAAAATAATATTTATCGGTTAACATGAGCAAAAGTTAAAATAAACCAACTTACACAACCAATCACTAGTAGAATTTTTTGTTTTTACTTCGCCATTGGTTACTTCGAAAATTATTAATGCTGAAGTAATATATACTCATCAACTTCGGTAATAACACCGGCGAAATAAAACATTAATTTTTACTTCAAAATTTAAAAAACATGGGCTTCACTTCTACTTTTTTGTAACATTTTTACTTCAACAGAGTAATTTTGATGAAGTAATATGTTAAAAAAATTAAAATTTATATTTAGTGAAGTAAAAAATAACCATACTTAACTTTTAACTTCCCATAATTACTTTGTAATAGATTAACCGATAGTTAACTTTTAATCTCCCTCGATTTTTAAATTGTAGCGCCTAAAATCTGGAATAGCCACTAGACCACGAATTTAAAAAAATAAAATAAAATAACATTTTAAAGATATAATTTAATTTGAAATGGAGATTAAAACTCTAATTTTATTGTTGCCTCTATGATTGAAGTGTTTCGATTTTGTAATTTCAGATTTTTGTTGTTGGTTTAATTTTGTAATTTCAGATTTTTTTTGTTGGTTTAATTTTGAACACTTTTCTAAATACATGAACACAAACGTAGGTTTCAATTTTGTAATTTCAAATTTTTGTTGTTGGATGTACACAAATATACGTAGGTTTCAATTTTGTAATTTTAAATTTTTGTTGTTGGTTTAATTTTGAACACTTTTCTAAAGACGTACACAAATATACGTAGGTATATATTTGTGGTGTTGAGTTTGCATAAATTTGGTACAATTCGTTCATACGGAGAAAAAAGGTGGTGGGAGATCAAAAGTTAGGGGAAGTTGAATATATATAGTATATAGGCATTCTGAGGATTTCATTTTGTACACAATCTGCCATACTGAGGATTGCATTATGAGGATTTCATTCTGTGGTGGGAGATCAAATGTCATACACATTTCTTAGAGTTAGTCTTAGTCAATCTGCCATTTCACCTCCTGTTAAAAAAATGTATGTGGTATTTGTTTATTGCTGAGGACTATTCTGGCGGCTAGATTTACAGCGGGTTACCGTGAATGAGTTGTTCAATGGATTGATTTTTCAATTTCGAAAAAATTGACATTCTGGCATCTAGCTTCACGTTTTTGGATTTTTACTCTGTTGTCATCTAGTATAATTATGAGGATTCCAGTTTAAGTTTGTCTTAGATGATATCTCATTATCTTGTGAATATTTTCTTTATGAGAGCTCGTTTTCTTGTAAATTGTTGGATTTGTAATGTTTTCTTTCTCACGTATTTCACGAGAAAACCTAATTTATCCAATAATATGTAATAATAGGTGTAGGATTATTATTTTTGGGGGGGGGGAAGAATATTAGGTTTTGCTGTAGGATGAAGATAAAAATATGATATATTTATTGAACTCTACGACTAACAGAAACCAAGACGATGCATGTAAAACTATAGTGATCAAGTAAATAGTAGATTATATTGATTTTGAATGCATTCACTTATAAATATGAAAAAAAAAATGTAGTGATCAAGTAAATAGTAGATTATATTGATTTTGAATGCATTCACTTATAAATATGAAAAAAAAAATGATAATTTTTTTCTTTTTAATTTGTAGTGGGGTCAAAATGTACAATGCCTCGAAGGATATTTCTCAAAGGCCGTGTTTTAAACAATTGACGGTATGAATTGTGCCTATGTATGAAGACATGAATGGATAGTTCTTATTATTTGGATTATGATTGTTGCATTAACTTTTCAATTTCATTATATATAGGGTAATCTAAAACAAAGTGGTTCTGTTGAATGTGGATATTGTGTTATGAGGTATATGAAAGAGATAGCTGAATATGAAAATCCACAGTTGGAGAAGATGGTAAGTTTCTTCTTTATGATATCTCTGGTTTATTATCGAGATAAACTGCTGTCATTGCGATATGTGCACATGAAGTCTATATAATTATTAATTCTGGAATTTGTGCTATTAGAATTAATAGTTGAGATAATTTGTTTCCGTTGGGATATATATGAATATGGTAATATGCATTTTATGATAATTGAGATATTGTTTTGCCCTTTATTTTGTTGTTTATGATATGCTTAGTTTTGTTGTTTATATGTATATGATTTGATCTTTATTTTTGAGAGTGGTGTGTATGATATATGACAATTGTTTATTTGTTGATATTAGTTTATTGTTATAAACTTTACAAAGATTTGCCTTTAGAAGCTAGAATTAATATATAGATTTCAGTGTCTTGATTTCAAAATATAGAATTATTGTATAGTTTGAAGTGTGGAATCTCCTAAAAATTAATCTGAAATATATTCTGAAACTGGCTCTGAATAATACATTCTCATTTGTGGATATTGTCATTTTTTTTGGATGAATGATCTTATTAATCTAATGCATCTTGTATTTTTTACATTTCAGTTTGCAGGATCAATCAAGAACCAATATTACAACCAATCTCAATATGATGAAGTTAGAAGTGAATGGAGCGAATTCGTCTACTCTTATGTAGGTGCTTAAATGGATCATGTGCATCATTGTGCATTTTAGGAATTACTTGTGGATATGCACATTTGGTTTTGTGGATATACTTGCTGATATATTTTTGGGTTATATGTACTTGTGGATATATATATTTTTGGGTTATTCTTGTGGATTTGTGGATATATACTTGTGGATTGGTATATATACTTGTTGATTCGTGAATTTTCATTATTTTTAGATGTATAATTTAAGAACCAAATGAATGTATTTTAAGTTATATGTGTGCTTGTGTGTATATAGTGGTAATATTGTATATTAATTGAAGTATTTTGATAAAGTGAAAATTATGTTTTTACTTCACTACTTTATTAAATTAGTGTGGTAGTGATCAAAAATTAATTCGTTAAATTAAAATTGTGTTGCAATAAAATATTATTATTTACTTCAATACTAAATTAAATGATGAAGTAATAAAATACAAAATAACTCGTCATATTAAAATTGTGTCGAAGTTAAAGAAAAAATTTACTTCACCACAACTCAATAATTGTGAAGTCGTTCTCTATTAATTACTTCACTACAATACAAAGAAATGTAAGTCTTTTAAATCTATTACTTCGTCATTAAATGCAAATTGCGAAGTAACAGAAAATCAAATACTTCAACAAATAAAAGTTATGGTGAAGTTATAAAATATATTTACTTCATCATAGTTCCATAACATCGAAGTCGTTCACATCAATTACTTCACCAAAACATAAATTCGGTGAATTTAAATAACACATTTACTTCGTCATTCAATGTAAACTATGAAGTTATATATACGCTATTAATACTGCACTTTAAGACATCGATGACGTAAAAGACGTTGATTTACTTCGGCATCGGTCTAATTTCGGACCGATTTTCCCTCATTGAACCGGCCAAAGACTTCGCTAATTTCTTGGATATGACTTCGGTGATAATGCGAAGTAAAATGGTACCATATTACTTCATGTGCATCTACTTCGGCAATTATCTACCTATTACTTCATTTAATATGCGAAGTAAATCAAGGAAATTCTACTAGTGAATTTCGGAACTTGTTTGGATTTGATTTGAATATCATCAAATCACGACACCAATGTTAAATACTATTCGAAATTAATTGTAATTTACAGTGAATTGGCCAGGTGTGGAATTTAAAATCCTCTCCTTCAAACTTACCCGAAAAATTAAAGTGTATTTGAATCATGTATTTTGAAATGATCATAAAATTAGTCGATCCAAGCACAACTTTGACAGTTCCAAGCTACGTGCTATATAGTTCATACCCAATTGGTGTTGAATGGCGATAATCGCCCTCATTCACGTTAAAAATAATATAAAACCTTGTTTGGCCCCTTTAATTTGTCGATTTCTTGGTGTGTCGTGGGGCCAGTAGACTAGCTTGTTCATTCATATAAGTTAAAAAATAAAATTGAAAGCTCGGTAATTATATGCTAATCTTGCCGCACTGGAAGGCACAAACAGGCCATGAAAGCCAAACATGTTCCTTAATTAGCTTTGCCCCGTTCAAGATTTGTCCTAATATACATCGAAAGCTTGCCTCCATTATATTGACCAATTCAAGAAACTTGTCCTGACAATCTCGACGAGAATTTTGTAAGTTTTTGTCCGTCGTCTAAATTAATTAATCAATAAATTTAACAACTAGCTGGATTTGGAACCTATATATAAAGATATAATAACCAATTTGCAAGAGCTTTCTATTAATGCTGGCTTGTATGAGTGAATATTAATTTTTGTTTGCCAAAAAGGGAAGAAGGCAAAACTATATATATGAATATGAATAAGCTAACCTATGTGCTTTTCATCATCGCCTTTGGTCTAAGTTTCCAGCAACTTGGTGGTAAGCTTGAACACACGCGCGCGCGCCGATGTTTTTGTGTATATTTTTGTAGTCCTCTTACAAATTTCAACTTCAAAATATATATGCCATCTTCATTGTTTAAACTATATCTTATGCATGCATTAGACAATGTATTTGTAGTTTTAAAGCATTGTTTTACATGTAGTATTGTGCTTGTATTTGCTAACTTTGAAGATAATGGATAAACAAGATTATCATAAATTAAAAAAATAATGATTCTTCGACTGATTAATGTGCGGTTTTGCTAGATGGAAAGGTGATGATGGAGTACATAGGAGCCACCGGTGCCCCGGTCAAATTCCGCAACGTCCCCATTTTGCCGGCCATAGATTTCCACTTCTTACTCAGCTTCGCCATCGATGCCAACTCCTCCGGCAACCCACAGAACGGCGTGTTCTCACCCTATTGGGCCTCCACCCTCACACCGAACGCGGTGGCAGCCACCAAGCGCGCTCACCCCAACGTCAAAGCCATGGCCAGCCTCTCCGGCTGGAGCCTCGGGCCCAAAGTCCTCTCCTGGTACAACCCACGAGACAAAGATCTCTGGATCTCAAACGCCTTCTCATCACTCAAGTCCCTCATCACCACTTACCATTTGGACGGAATCGACATAGATTACGAAAGATTCCCGAAACACAGCAATGAAACATTCGCCTACTGCATAGGAGAACTCATCACTCTCTTGAAGAATCAAAGTGTGATCACGGTGGCGACTGTGGCGCCATTTTACCTCACTGTTTCGCCATACATTGAGCTGTACAAAAGATACGGGGATGTCATTGATTACGTGAACTATCAGTTCTATACCGATAAAATCAAGACCCCAGAAGCGTACTTGGAGGTTTTTAAGAATAGGACAGAGATATTTGATAAAAACAAGGTTTTGCCTAGCTATGAAGTGCTTGGAAGAGGGATTCAAGGGGATGCATTCTTTGAGGCTTTGAGGGTTTTGGAAAGCAATGGGTTTGAGGTAAACGGCGCAATGATTTTCTCTGCTGATGCTTCTGCTTCAAATGGTTATTATTATGAGAAGAAAACACAGGATTTCTTGGTTAATAACAGCAGCTATCTATTTAATACGTAATTTTAGGTTATTTGTTCCTTTAATAAGGAATATACATGGGGTGTCATTATTTAAGCTACAGTTAATTCAATCAATATATTCTTATGAATGTTATAAATTAATATGTGTTTAGTTAAAGGAGAAAACTATATTTTTGATATTGTAATTTTGTCACTTTGCGGTTTTGGTTTTCTGTATTATTAAATTTCAGTTTTAGTTCTACAATTTCATATTTTTAGCAATTTTAGTCAAATTTCATGGAGATTTGAGAGTGTTGATGTGACACTGGATACGTCAGCGTCACATCAACTCAACATTAATGCCATATCAACGTCACGTGGGAAAAAAAACTAAAATTTTCAAAAAATATCAAAGATATCAAACTAAAATTGAAATTGAAATTTGATAACATTGAATACAAAAATCAAATATAGAGGAACAAAAAAGCAATTTTCATTTAAATATATTAATTTTAAAATTTTAAATTCCTTATTGTGATGAAACATTATATTGTTGAGATATGGAAGCAAATATTGAAGATGACAATTCATAAATGATGAGAATGTTTTCTCTCCATCCTTCTATTTTCTACATGCTTAAATTTTACAATATTATTTGTTGAGAAATTACACCGAACCGATGCCGATCATGATGATAATAGTGTATCCAAAAATGCGGAATAAAAATAACCAACAAAAACACAAAGATTTACGTTATTCACCCAATATAGGCTACGTCCACGGAGCACTGCAACTTTTATAACCGGAAGAAATATTACAACAAGTGTATACACCAATACACTAAATATCTCACACTCCCAAACCCGAGTATACCGAGAAAATAATTTCTCTAACTCACACAAGAGAATTTCCGCACTCAAGAAAAAAATACACTCTTTTTTTCTATGCACTCTCTTTTTATCAAAGCTGAAAAACTTTTGATTTTAGGATACAATAACTGAAGAAATTGAGCTCTATTTATAATTAAATCCCTCATTCATTTTTGTAATGTTTTCGATGTGGGATACGTTTTAATTATTAAATTATTTAATGTGTGGGCCCCACCCCATTAAATAAACTCACCTAACAATTCTCCCACTTGAAGACTTGATTTCAATCATGTCTTCACACCATCAGTGCAGCAGCTCATACCTCTTTTTGTTAGTCCAGGAGACAAACTGAAGTCAAACACAACTTCAGTTTTTCAATGATAACAGCCTTCGTGAGCATGTCAGCTGGATTCTTGCTTCCAGGAATCTTCTCAAGCTTCAAGACTGCATTCACCCGATCTCTAAGGATCCACATTCCAAAGATTTGTTTTGCAGCACCCAAATCTTTCAAAACAAATTTCTTTGATAACTCTTTCTCGAGTTTATCAATCTCCTCCATACAAGCTCCTGCTATCAACATATCATCTACATATATCAGTAGTATGATATAATAACCATCAAGCTTCACATAACAATAGTGATCAGCCTGATACCTCCGAAAACCATCATTATTCATTACACCATCAAACTTCTTGTACCACTATCTTCGAGCTTGTTTGAGACCATACAAGCTCTTCTGAAGTTTGCACATCATTTTCTCTTTCCCTCGTACTTCAAATCCCTGTGATTGATTCATTTCTTCATCTAGCTTACCATGAAGAAACGTCGTCTTTACATCTAACTGTTCCAGATGTAAATCTTCTTTTACCATCAATCCAAGTACAGTCCTGATAGTAGTTAATGTTACCACCAGAGAGAAAATAGCAGTGTAACCAATGACTTCCTTTTCACCTTTTACAACAAGTATTTCTTTGTACCGCTTGCTACCGTCATGTTCTCACCGGTACTCCCACTTGCTATGTAAAACCTTTTTACCTTCAGAAAGTCCTGACAACTTCCACATGTGATTGGATGACAGTGAATCCATCACATCTTCCATGGCTAACTCCCACTGTTTAAAGATCTCATAAACATCCGATTTATTTTTTGCAAAATAAACCCAAAATTTCAAGCTCAAATCGTCAACAGTAGTGCCATAATATCTTGAGTGATCTTCAAGGATGTCACAGGAGATGGTCCATATACATCAGTATGTACCAGCTCCAAATCAGCTGATTTCGGTTCTCTAATCTCTTTTGAAAAGCTCACCTTTTTCTGCTTTCCAAAAAATACAGGTTCACACAGCTTGTGTTCAACGATCTTTAATTTCGGTAGCTTTCTGTTTGAGACAAGCATCTTCATTCCCTTCTCACTCGTATCCCCAAGCCTACTATGCCATAGACTTGAATTAGCTCCAGCACCCACAGCCGCTATTCTATTTCTCAAACTGGAAGTCATATAAAGTGTTCCAGTTTTCTTTCCTCGAGCAACAATCATGGCTCCCTTTTTCACTTTCCAAGAACCATAACCAAATATCACCTTATGACCTTCGTCGTCAAGCTGTTCCACTGAAATCAGATTGTGTGTCAACTTTGGTACATGCCTTACTTTGTTGATTTTCCAGACAGATCCATTTTTCATCTTCATCCGGATATCACCCATACCAATTATTTCCAAAAATTTTCCATCAGCCAGGAAAACTTTTCCGTAATCTCCCGCAATGTAATTATCGAATACATCACGATTACCAGTGGTATGAAATGAAGCTCCCGAGTCCATAACCCAAGAATCAACCGGGCATTCCATGGATAGTAATAGAGCATCATGTACCTTCTCAGTAATAACATTAGCGTCGTTCTTTGTGTAGAAAGTCAATCCAGTACTCGAAGTAGGGCGTTTAGCAGCTAGTCATTCAATACAAGGTATAAGAGGAAATTCATTGAGCTCGACTCAACTAAACAGACAGCTCTAAGCTGCCCCAAGACGGGATCTCGCATCTCATGAATATGGTTATATCAGTAGCCGCCGAAGGAAAAGCCTTAAGAGAGCGGGGGTAGGCCGGAAGAAAGGAGTCGGGAAGCGACATTACGCTGAAGGATCTCGAAGGTAGGAGGGAGTATCGGGTATAAAGAATGTTCCTTCGGGCGTCATCCGAAAGAAGAGGGTTGAACGATCGGTCACTCATGCCCGGAAGTTGTCATTGTATACTCCCACGGATCGGAAGGCGGTTGATTTGCAATTCCTTTTCAAGTGACCAGTCTCACCACAGCTCCAGCACTTCACATTCTTTTCAAATGTATTATTGTCTTTTCCATTTTCTAACTTGGATCTACCATGCCATTGGTTAAAACTTTTTTCGCCACTCCTGCCTCTTCCCCTATTCTCAAGATTTAGAGCAGATCTCGATGATGTTCCTTCACCCGGATCCATCCTGCGAACTTCTTTAGCAAGAATTTGATCTCTGACATCATTAAATTGTAGCTTTTTTTTTTCCAACATAGTTGCTAACCGCTGCCCGCATAGGTTCCCAATTGTCTGGTAAAGACGCCAAAAGAATAAGTGCCCGAATCTCATCATCAAATTTAATTTCAACAGATGTTAGCTGTGAAACAATCGTGTTGAATTCATTGATGTGTTTAGCCACCGATGCATCTTCTCTCATCTTCAAGTTAAATAACTTCTTCATGAGATGTACTTTATTATTTGCCGATGGCTTTTCATACATGTCTGACAAAATGGACATCATTTCCTCCGTTGTTTTTGCCTTCGCCACATTATGTGTCACGTTCTTCGTTATGGTCAATCGTATTACACCTAACACTTGTCGGTCAAGAAGCTTCCAGTCATCATCCTCCATCTTTTCCGGCTTCTTTCCTGATAGAGGTTGATGCAACTTCTTGCTATACAGATAATCAATAATCTGTAGTCGCCAAAACGTAAAATATGTACCGTCAAACTTGTTGATTCCCGGTCCCGATCCATCATCTCCAGCCATCACTTCTCTAGCCTTAGCAAAAAATCTAAAAAATCTTTTCTGATGTGTAGAGCTGTCAATCGGGCCTGCCCGTGTCGAGTTGGGTCGGCCCGACTCGGGTTGGGAAGTGGTCGGCCCGTGGCGGGCCGGCCCATCGGGTTGGTGGGTTGGGAAATCCCAGCCCAGCCCACCAAAAGATGGGCCGCGGGTTGGGTTGGGCCAACCCATGGGTCTAAAAAAATCTAAACAATTTCAATACATTTGCTTAGTTTTGCATACTGTAGTTCACCCAAAACAATTGACAAAAAAAGATGTGCTGTAATTTGAATAAAAAAGGATTGTTGGCGGTCAAAGAATCCAAAGATGAGTAAATGTTAAAACATGAAATGCCACAATTGACAGTGAAATAAACGAACAAAATGCTAAAAAGTTAAAGAGTTCAAAGAAATTAAAGTTCATCAAACTAAACAAAAAAAACAATACATTTTTTTAAATTTCATTAATCATGAAATCATTCATATCAAATTCTTCTCCTCCATCTTCATCCTCTCCCCCTTTATCAATATCAGCATTTGATCCCTGATTAGGCAACGCTGTTTTAACACTTGTGTCGTCTTCATTACCTTGATCAACATTAAAATACAAAAATACGAATGTAGTTAAAATTAAAATAATAATAAACTAATTTATCAACTAAGTCAACAACAAACTAGAAATTTGTAAACAAAATTACCAACGTAACCATGCAACCAATTGCGAGTGCAAATAAGAGCTTGAATTTTTTCAGGAAGTGTACAACTTCTATACTTGGTAAGCACACGAGCACCGATGGAAAAAGCTGATTCTGATGCAACAGTAGTAATTGGAATAGCCAAAACATCACATGTCATCATTGCTATGGTGGGGTACCGATGTTTTTTATCCTTCCAGTACTCCAAAACATTCAAATCTTGATGATATGCAAATTCAAGTTTTGGCTCCTCCAAATAAAGATCAATTTGAGATTTTCCAACATTTGTAATTGTCTGGCTCTCATATGCCATCATTTCCTATATTAATTGCAATAATTATGATATGAAAATATAAATCAGTTAAATAATAAAAGAAAAAAGTATTAGAATACTTACATAAAAAATGTTATTGCTCTTTCCTTTACCTTCTCCTGCACTTTGGGGAGCAATTTGTGTGCTAGAAGAAGATCGTGGTCGTGAAGAACTTGCATTGTCAGTCTTAGAATATTCATCAAAAAGCTTATAGAATTTTGCTTTCACAAGTTCTATCTTCTCGAGACATTTAACAATATCACTATCAACCTTAGAATAAAAAAACTCCAACATCGAAAGCTGTATCCGTGGGTCAAGAATGGCTCCAAATGCAAGCACCATGCTATATTGTGTCCAATACTTTTCACTTTCCCAATATTCTTTTACACTTATCACCTCATCTTCATGCATTAAGTTTTCCTTTAACAAAACTTCAATCTTCCAGACTTGCATAAAATATAAATTTGATGTAGGATAAGAAGAACCGGAGATCAAATTGATAGTGTCATAAAATGGCTCAAGGAACTCACATATTTTTTCTCCTCTTTTCCACTCTTCACTTGAAGGACAAAATTTATAATTCTGGTCATTGAATTGAAGGAAAACAAAAGCTTTCTTATACTTGATGGCACTATCAAGCATTAAATATGTCGAGTTCCAACGAGTAGACACATCCAATCGCAAGCCAATACTAGTATCAATGCTACCGACTGCTTGTACACATTCTTGAAACTTCTTCATCCTAGTCTCCGAACCTTTAACATACTTGACTGACTCTCTAATTTTATTCAAAGTAACAATAGCGACTTTCAAACCTTCTTGGACAATTAGATTCAATATATGAGCAGAACAACGAACATGAAAATACTCACTGTCACACAATAAGCTATCATGCAAAGAGAGTTGCTCTTTCAAATTAACTTGCATGTTGTCATTACTAGATGCATTATCCAATGTCAAAGAAAAAACTTTTTTCTCAATTCCCCACTCCTTCAAAAATTCAAATAATTTTGCTGCTAATTCAACTCCTGAGTGTGGTGGAGGCATATGAGAAAAGCTAAGAATTTTACTATTCAACTTCCAATCATTATCAACAAAATGAGCAGTCAAGCAAATATAACCCTCACTAGTGCACGACGTCCACAAATCCGAAGTTAAACAAACTCTATTATGAATAGTAGCCAAAACATGCTTAAGTTTCTCTTTTTCCCTCAAATAAATTCTTTTAATATCACAAACAAGAGTGTTTCTAGAAATACAAGGAACATCGGGATTTATGTATTTCATCCAAGCTCTAATACCATCATACTCAACAAACGAAAATGATAAATCATGTCTAATGATTGCACAAGCCAATAATTCACGTGCAATTTTTTGGTCTATTTTCTTAGACCTCATCTTCCCATCTTGATCAAGAATCATTTGTCCTACATCATGGAACTTCAATTTGCTACAAGTTTTCTGATGACGCCACAACGTAGAACGTAGAAGTTCCATGCTGTTTAGTCCCAGATTGATACTGTTTTTTACATCCATTACATTCAGCTTTATCTAAACCATCAATCCCTTTGATTTTCTTAAAATACATCCAAATATCAGAAGTTTCTCTATGTCTTTTTGGTTTAGTTGAACCCTCGTCATTCTTAGGATTTTTCAGTTCATCAACATCCACATCAGCAGTTGGAGTTTGAGAAGAAACGTCCATTCAACAATATGTAATTTTTTTTCAAAAACCTACTGTAATTTTGAATTCAAAATTTAAAAATACTGTAACGTCCCGAAAATAAGAAAGTCCGCGTGAACCACATGCATGCAAATTATTAAATTTCTTTGGTATTTTATTAAATTCTTTTAAAGCATAAAATGTATGTTTATTTTATTAAATTGTGCTTAATTATTTTTATGCATTTTATGCATAACTATTGCATGGTAAAATTTATTTCATGAAAATTTTAAAGGTTAATGCATTATAGATTTTTAAGTTGCATTTCGCTCTCAAGCGAGGAACGGATGCCGAGGAATTATCAGAAAAATTATTTTATTACATGATAAATTTTTATTAATTAATTTAAGATGTTTTAAAGGTATTTTTCAAGAACTGGGTTTTTTGGGGTATTTTACCCGCAATATTTTCATTTTTTTTAACGGTACGCAAATTTTATCGAATCGGGGGACGTTTTGAGGTTTCAGATAATGTTTTCAAAATCTTTCCAATACGAAATATTTTTCGGAAGTGCGTTTGGATTTAATGGGCCTACATTTAAGATCATTGGACTTAAACATCTTTCAAAATTTTAATTAACAAGATTAGTGCCCTCTAACCTTCTAATTAGCTATATTATTTAATTCCAAGCACCTCTTTACCTACCCATAACCCCACACCAGCCGACACCCACCCCTTTTCCATTCAAAAGTCTATCGGTTTCATCAAATCCCAGCTGAAGCTTCGGTCACCTCCATTCTTGGCAAAGGAATAATCTTCTTGGGTCTCCCTCTTCTTGATTGGTTCACCAAATCATCTCCAGGCACGCTTGCAACCTCCTTTCTGCATCACGCATGTTATATTACTGATGTGTATGTGTGTTTGCATTTAAAACTCTCGATCCAAGCATGTGTAGAGAGGATTAGTGGATTTTTCATGGGTTTATTGCATTCTTTCATTTGCTGCTCACTTCTCACGTTTTTCTCCATTCTTGGTGCAAGGGGCTGCGGTCCTTGAGTGTCTAGAGGCTGATGGTAAGGTCAAGTTGCTGTCATGAGGGGTAGGAAGGTTACTGATGCGTACGGGTGTAGGGACGAGAGACGATTTTCTTCTCGGGTGGCTAGATCTTGAGTGGTACGGCGTGTAAGGTTCGACCCACTCGGCAGGGACCTTACTGAGGCTTAGTCCAGGCCCTGGTGGGTCTGAGACAAGGCTCGGAAGGTCTCGGCTTGATTAGGACCCATCCCAGGCGTTTTGGAACGAAAGAGTGGAAGTTGGCTTCGGTTAGGGTGCTTGGGGGAGAATAGCGAGTTGTAGGTGGGCTGTGGCTTGCATGCGGCGTGTGGCTTGGTTCAGTGGCGCTCCTTGGTGTCTGGTCTAGGTCTACAGTAGGTGGAATCATGGCTGGGACGATGGATTAGCTTGAGGTGTGAGTTTTTGGGAGAAAGGTGTGCTTGAGGTGTCGAATTAAGAGAGGACCGAGAATTTAAGCATATTCTGGAATTTTGCTGTGGGTTTGGGGAGCCTAATGACATTGTTTTAGGAGCATTATAGTGTTTTTAGGTGTGATAAAAAGTTGGGAGAAATTTGGTTGAGTTTCGGTTCGATTCGGGTTAAAACCGGGATCTCGGTTCAAGTTTTAAAACGAATCGAATAAGTTTGGCGTTGGGCTCGAGTTTACGTCTAAGAATACTTTTAAAATATGTTTTGAGACATTTTGAGAAGTTTGGTAATCTTCGGGTCAATTATAGAGGTCCAGGTTTAAAACGATAATTTTTGGGTTTCCAGGGGCAAAATGGTCATTTTTCATCCGGGGTGAGATTTTGGTCTTGCAGCGCTCTGAGCACAAAATTATGATATTTTAAATGTTTATGCATCATGTTTACGATTTTTACGCAATTATGATAAATACGGTGCATGCTTGGTTTAAATGAAAAATTATGTATATGCATGCTTTTATTTAAGTGATGAATATGATGACACGTTTTGAAGTAAGTGATTTAGTTGTGACTAACACGATGACACGATGACATGTAAGGCCCGGGCTCAGTGGGCGGGTAATGCCGTCGCTGATGACCCTCGCCGCCGGGTACCGCGGTTACACGTAGATGGATCCATCGACTGACATGATGACATGATGATACGAAAGTCACAGCTAATGAACGAATTCAAATTAAGATTTTAACACGTATATGCTGATACGATGATACATGCTATTACCATGTTTTGACAGGTCACGGTTACGCATACGATATGATAACATCATGAGACATGTTTTGACACGTTACGATTTTACACGACACGCTTATGTTCATGTTTTTAAGCTCATAAAATGTATGTTGATTATGCTATTTTTCACTACTATGTGCTACGTATATGTACTTGTTATTACTGGTACAGGTGTGTTGAGTCTTTAGACTCACTAGGCGTGTGTGATGCATGTGAGTATTTTGATCAGGGGACCGGAGGTGCCGAAGACTGAGTAGACAGGCGAGATGTGCGGTGACACGACCCGAGGACCATTATTTTTCCGCATATTGATTCACGTGTTTTGAGAAGAGTTGCACATTTTTATATGTTGATGATATTACGATTTTTACACGTATACATTTTCGTTGATTTTGGATGACATTAGTTATTTTTAAAACCTGCGTTATTCTTGTTGGCAAATAAATACGATTATTTTAAATGTTATTTTATAATTGCGAGCTTTAAAAGAGCAGATATGACAAATACAATCATTTCAATAATAACTTGTATTCAAGAATGTATTACTTAAGAGGAAAAATAGCAATTAACCAGTAACACATCATTTCACTTGGATCAAAATTTTAAAGTATTAAATAATGTATTCAATAACTTGTATTCAAGAATATATTCAAGAATGTATTGCTTCTGCTCTTGAAACTCTAAAACCGACTACTTTATGGAAACGGACAACAGCTGCGGGTCAAGTAGTAGATGGGGTGTTACTTGGTGGGCGGGGCTTTGGAGTAGCAATGGAAGCTCTCCTGAAATATCTAGGATCACTGGATCAGAATATGGAAATACGTATACACTAGGTACAATGGCAATGTAGTTTCTTTTGGATCTCTTTAAAATATCTCAAATTACATGGTGATGTTGAGAATCCAAAACATTTGCAACTAGTATCATGCGGTATAAGAAACAAAATAAAATTTTAAAAAAATAAATTAATTAAGAGACGTAGCAAAAAAAAACATCATAAATTGAAAAAAAAACTAATAAAATGAATAAATAAAGCAAAATAGAGGTAAAGCAACCAACCCACCAAAGCTTGAACAACCGGGAGATTATAAAAGCTTAGATTAACTTGAGTTATGAAAAATAGAGCCAACAAAAACAGTATTTCTGGGTTTTACGGAATCTGGAACAGGGAAGAAGCTTTGGAGAAAATTAACGAGTTTGAAAACTTATAATCACTTCCCACTCACCGGTTTAAGGCGCTGATTTTGAGCTTTATTGAATTCAATGGCTTCCGCGACCGCCAGTCCGCCTTCCGCAGCTATTGGAGAGTTGGTGGTCGGTGGAGGCTGTGGAGCGTGGAGTGTGGCTGTGAGAAAATGAATTATTATTTAGGTTTCTCACTTTCTCGGTCCAATTGTCCGAAGGTAGAATTAGAGTTAGACTATTAGTAAATAATTTTTTTATTTAACCCATGGGCCATGGGCTAACCCGAGCCCATCGGGTTAGGCCCAATTCAACCCACAGCCCGAGCGATTGGGCCCGTTTAGGCCCGAATTTAAATGGGCCAACAAAATCAAAACCCAACCCATTAAATTTTCTTATCAGGGCTGGGCCAACCCATTGGGAACAGCCCATATTGACAGCTCTACTGATGTGAAAGATCAGACAAAGCTATAACCACAGAGCATACTCAGAATTCTTAAAAATTTTCACAACAAGGCTCTGATACCAGTTGTTGAGAAATTACACCGAAGCGATGTCGATCATGATGATAATAGTGTACCCAAAAATGCGAAATAAAAATAACCAACAAGAACACAAAGATTTACGTGCTTCACCCAATATAGGCTACGTCCACGGAGCACTGCAACTTTTATAACCGGAAAAATATTACAACAAGTGTATACACCAATACACTAAATATCTCACACTCCCAAACCCGAGTATACCGAGAAAATAATTTCTCTAACTCACATAAGAGAATTTTCGCACTCAAAAAAAAAATACACTCTTTTTTTCTATGCACTCTCTTTTTATCAAAGCTGAAAAGCTTTTGATTTTGAGATACAATAACTGAAGGAATTGTACTCTATTTATAACTAAATCTCTCGTTCATTTTTGTAATGTTTTCGACGTGGGATATGTTTTAATTATTAAATTATTTAATGTGTGGGCCTTACCCCATTAAATAAACTCACCTTAACATTACTAAATATAAAATAATTTATTTTATGACGTACAATTTTTTTCTAACCTTTATTTCGGTGTTTGTTCATTCAAATTAAAAAGTATGTGTGAAAAATAAAATTTTGATATGGAACAATATTTATCATAGTTTAATTAGGTATATAATATAATCAGATAATTATTTTATCAATGAACAAATATTACATTGTTATTATTTTCACAGAACGTAATTAATTGTTGCAAGTTAAATCACGATAGAAATTTTGTAAATTAAAAATCACTTTAGTACATGTATATATATGAAGGATGAAATTCATATATTGACATAACAATATAAATATATATATTAGCGATTGAAAAATGAATTATAACAATAGTTCTATGACATTTTTAAAAATTTTGTGTACTGCTATTAATTGAAATAAAAGTAGTGATTGTAGGTGGATATTTCAATTGTTTACAAACTTCTACCTAATAAAATATTTGAAAATCGCATGTAAAACATGTGATGTTAGGAATGATAATGTACGATTTCACCAAATTTGATAATGTCTCGTCTCTTTTTAGACCCACCATATACTGCCGTGTGAATCTGACGTTTATTCGATTAAGTAATAGTAAATATGGTACCTAATGAAAAACGAATTGTGATACCAAAGTTTATTAGTATATGAATTTCAAATTTAATAAATCAATAATATTATATGTATACAAGTATGTATATGACGACGACAAACATCATCATAATCATAATATAAAAATAATAATAATAATAAAAACACAAATTCTTGTTAAAGGCAGCGTAACATACGGCGTCGTTCAGGGGCCCCGATTTCCCAATCTGCACCGTTTCTAGCCCTAACCTGATAAATCGGGCGTTTTCGATGGTCCAACGGTTGGTTAACCCAATTCTCTTACTCTGTCGTCTTCTACAAGCACCATGAAGCGAGGCTGCGAACTATTAGTGCAATTGTATGTATCTTCCGCTGACTACGGTCAAAATTTTCGTGTTCCGAATACACTGCATAACGGCCTGGCCCCTAGCTCGATAAGTTTGTTAGCCATGTTTGCGCGAAACCCGCTGATGGATTCAGGGTAAGTGTCATGCTCTAGCCTTTTATACCACTCTTGATACATCAACACTTAAAACTTCATGATGGAAATGCTTTCAATTATTTCTTAGAATTTGTTGTAGAAACGTTCGCAAATTATTGTTGTGCGTGTGTTAATGTAAATATACGTATACTACGTTATATTTGCTTGATGATGGATGACTGGGAAAAATCTTCCCCCTTTCTTTGTAGCATGAGCGAACTGAAAAGTATAGATGAATAGGCCATTAGTTGATGTTAGCATGAAGACATTTCAGATTTGAAATATTTGCTTTGCTCAGGATTCTGGTTTCCTTTCCTGGGAAAGATACAAAATGGGAGGAACAGTTTCATCTTAGTTTAAGATGTTTGATCTTTTTCTCCTTGCTCTTATTTTACTATTTTATGTTTTTATGCTTCCCTTCTCTAAAATTACGGTATCTGTAGCAGTTTATCCTTTGTCCTCTCCCCAATGAGCAGCTACTGGGATGCATTGGGGACACTTCACGATGACTACTCTTAGAGGTGCTTAAATGTGACGTAGACTAGCAAGCACAGTTGAAATTTGTAATCTCTTGTTCATGACAGGCATGGAGATGCAACATGAAGATTGATATGCTTGAGGATTTGTGATTACAGAGCGATGATTCTGCTTAAAAGATATTATTGAAGTCAACAATTCTCAATGACATCCTCGATAACTGGTCTTGTTCAAAGATATTCTCAAACTCAACAGGTCCCAACGACACTTTGTGATCACATCAGCAAAACTGATACGTGGAGGCGTAGCTGATGAAAAAACACTTTACAAATTCCTTTTCTTGTATTTTAATCTTTCTGCTGTTTCTAATGTAACGGGTGTTAATTAGTGGTATTAAATTACTTTTAATTATGAGCACGCCTTTGGAAGAATTTTGCATTTCATTTAATGGAAAGTTATAAGAGAACATCTTAAAAGGGATCTTCTGAATCTAAAAAGGGTTTATAAGGGGATTAGATATGGCTAGACTCTTAAATTATGCATGTGGTACTTATTCTGTACTCATTTCTGGCATTAAATTAGTCTGGAGCTTCATTTTGAGAGTCCACAAATGAAATTTGGTATATCCTTAGCTGGAAGGAATTAAGTTCTATGAATAGTGTCTGACTGTCTGTGATTTCAAAATTCAAACTAAAAACAATCTGTTCAAGTTTTGAATGTTTTTGTTTTTAGATCTTGTTTGGATTAGTATTTGAAATATGGTTGTGTTTTGAAGATCATTTTATTATTCAATTAACTTTGTTTATTTTCAGACTACATTCCATTTTGTTGACTTGTGCGAACTGTGTGTATTGCTGGAATGGGACCAGTCTGCTGCTCCTGGTTCACATGGCCAGTTGCCCCTCTTTGCATCGCCAAGAGGTATAAATTGGTTCCTTCATGGTCTAGTGATTTTTAAGTGTTGAGTTGAGCACGCATTATCGTTTGGGATGTCCATTACTTAACGGGAGATATACCAGGTATGCTCCTGTTCCATTATAGAATCAAAAATGAAAGTTGTCCTTGTTTATGTTAAGTTCCAGATCTCAACATCATTTGATATAAATAGACAATTATTTATCAAAAGTTTCCCGTTAGATGTGTTCTATGGGTGGTAGCCCATTGTTGATCAAATATTCTATGTCTTATTTTATGTATTGCATTGAATTGACTTTAACTTAGTAAATAAAGCGTTTGAGAAGGCATCTATACGGTTGTGAGTGTTTAATTTTTGTTAGGCTTTGGGAAATGTAATCATCATATAGAATCTTCTAAGTTATTTTGTCTTACGAGTCGAATGAACTTTAAATTTTGTGATTGGATCTTATATGATCTTCGAGTTTGCTAGAATATTATTTCATCCCATGATGTTGTTTCTCATAATTTTTTACCTAACTTGGAAATAGATTGTTTGAGAATTTTGGAGGCTACTAAATTAGCTTGAACTTTATGGATTGAATATGTTGAAATGGTTTCGTTATGCTGACATATGTTAGTTGCTATGCTTGATAAATTTTAATGCTCACTTCCGTAATTTGGACCTAAGGTTTGAGTGGAATTTTCAGAGTATGACACTGAAATCTCCAAATTTCATGTGGTTGACTGTGACACATTTGATACACCGAGAGCAACTGATAATAATGTTATGAGTAATATACATAAATTTTACTTTTTAAATACCATCTCCATATTTTTTAATGATTCACATTGTCAAAATTTTGTGTTTGATTGTTATGTTAAAAGTTCGCTCTTTAGGTGTAAATATTTTCGGTAACTCGTTCTCAAATTCAGAGTGTATTGGTGTATTTAACCATAGATCAAGGGTGGATCTCAAGTCTTCTATTGATTTGTAAGATAATATTGTTTCAGTTTTATTTTGTTAATTTACTACAATGATCTTATGGTGTTTGTAAATGAACGATTATAATTTGATATCTCATGTTTAACAATGTTTCCTAGGCTCTGTATTTTTTACTGAATTTTGCCAGTGTTTTCAAACTGATATGGCTGGAATTGGCATCCAAAATTTAAATTCACTACACTAAGACTGCGCACTAAGAATTCTTGGGCCAAAAGGTGAAATCCCTCACCTTAAGGACTTTCCACTGTCGCCACAGGCTGTGTAGAGGAGGCAAATCACGGTGGCCGAGCGGCCTCTTAGGTGGTAGGTTTGCACACTAAGAATTCTATTTTAAGGCACCTATATTACTTTATACTCTTTTATTCTATTTTTATCTGCACTCTAGAGGTTCCTTTACGTCACTAGTTTTGCATTTAATGACGTGAGAATGTAATTTCAGGTAAAGGAAATTTTTTTCATCGGGATTTGGTTCCTTGTAATGGGAATTTCAAAAGGGTAGTACTAAATTTACTACTCCATCTCTTCCAAAATGTATGGAACGTTTGTATCTGTCACAAGAGTTAAGTAGCTGCTATGGCGTAGAGTACTAAACAATGACCATGTCCAGGTAGATTTTGTAGCACGAGATTTTTTTTTAAAATCTTGCACACGCTATGCTATAGAATTATATGTAGGTGTTATTGTTAATTTGAAATTTCATCCCCTAAGAAGTTTTTATATGCTATGTTGCTAACCACTAACCAGTTGGTTAATCAATTGCGACGCGTATAGCTAACCCACTAAAAGATAATGCAGGTCATTAATTTGATGTAATCTATTGAACCCAAATCCGCAAATACTAATAATTTTTTGATTCCATCCGCATAAAAAGTATGATGATTGCATAAATCACCCAATGAGAAGCCAAGCTTCTCCCAGAAGTCATCACAATTTTTCTTGTGGTACTCGCTTTCTCTAAACCCTTTTCCTATGCTCTTCTATATAAAATCCCACGCTACCTTAGAATTATACTCTCATTTCCTTTGCTCGCTTGTAGGATTTCTATACATTAGTCCTTTTTTTATCCATCTTCCCTCTTTGTTTCTGTGTAGACCGCAGAGCTTTCTTCAAGGTTTGTTTTTTTTGTGTTATAAAATAATTTGTTTCGTTTTTTCGTGATTTCTTGTTGAATCGGTCACCTTTCAATAGCCTTTCTATGGTTTCGATTGGATTTGAATTTTTTTCCTTTTTGTCGAGTTCCAAATGTAGCATTTCAAAGCAACATTTATTTTGTGATCTGTTTATTATTGAATTTGTTATGCTTGTGTTATTTAATTTGTGGTAGGTGTTCCTCAAAATGCTATCATGTATCTTCTTTAAATGTTTGTTGTTTTTAGTTTGGCAAGTTTTTTGTACACATAAATTGCATCTTGATTGCTCTATATCGTTATATCTTGTGCCAACATTTAAATAAAACTCATTTCTTTTGGTCATGAATCAATTTTAGCATGCATAAGTCTTATGATGCGTCTTTATTTAATTGAAGAGGAGGGTTTTATTGGTGCTTTTGCGTTATAAACTTGTGTAGTGAAAATGGTAGGGCTTGTTTTGCACACCAGATACCTTTTGATCCCAACAAGAAGCATCAATGGTTAATCTAGAGTACTTTCTATTTCAAGAACCAAGATTGGCTTTGGTGCTCCACCAATGTCTTATTTCATCATTGGACCTGACTATAATTCTTGTAGTTTAGTGGAAGGTTTGTCGTCCAGGGAATTGCAGTGTATTTACATTTTAATATTTTATTTTCTTCTTTGTTTTTGATTGTCATAGGGGTGTTTTCCCGTGGAAAATGTTATATAAAAGTTGAGTGCGGGATAAATTATTTTGTGAAAGTCTAAATAAGTTGGATTCCGCGTGTTCTTTTCTGTCTTTCAATGGCAAGGATGTCCCTCACCCTACCCCCGGGTTTTCGATTTCATCCCACTGATGTTGAGCTGGTGATGTACTATCTCAAGAGGAAGGTTATGGGAAAGAAGCTTCATTTTGAAGCTATTTCAGAGATCAACATTCATGATTTCGCTCCGTGGGATCTTCCAGGTAAATGTATCACCTTTGTTTTTTCCCCTTCACTCTGTGACATTTGTCCATTTTTATCCTAGTAGAAGTTATACTCTACCAAATGTGTTTTACTTAAAATAGATTCTCTTAATTTCCTGGGGATGAATTTATAGGCTCAATAATTGTCAGTTTTCATGTTTCTAGAACATACTAAGGAAAATGCATGTTATTTTGATACTTTTGTTTATTATTTTTAATAGAGCTGGCACTATGTCATTTATTTTATTTCATTGATATTAATATAAAAATCTAGGGTGGATATGGTGTAATCCAAGCTCTAGTTTAACTGAAACACACCAACCGGTGCCATTCAACCGCCAATTGAATTTCTAAATTACAAAGGATAAACTTAAATAGTCTAGAATTTTAAAAACTAGAACCTAAAAATTACAATTAAATTCCTATTTTTCCTAGGCCTTAAACTGTATATAGAAGTGGATCTTGAGGTTTGGCTGCCTTCATTTCAACTTTTAATACTTATTTTAGCATTTTAATGTTTATTTAGTCTCAATTCTCGTTGTTGTCGTGCCAACAATTTTTAGAGCCATAATGGTTTATTTGTTCTGCAGATAAAGCTTGTTTAAAAGGTAAGGATCTGGAATGGTTTTTCTTTTGCCCTATAGAGAAGAAGTATGCGAGTGGATTCCGAGTGAAACGTGCTACAGACGATGGATATTGGAAGATCACTGGAAAAGACAGAAATGTCTTTTACAATGATAAAATTGTTGGAACTGTGAAAACCTTGGTATTCCACCTAGGTCATGCACCATCTGGGAAAAGAACTGACTGGATTATTCATGAGTACGGGATCATTGATGAAGAATTGGCTGCAACAGGCGCTCAGGTATTCTGGCAAACTAATTACTGATTAAGATATTTAAGGTTTGCAATTTAATTAAGTTGAATGTCATTGTAAAAATAATGTTGAGAGCAGAAATCAAGATTGTTTATTTCTCGTTGCAATATAAAATTAATTCACATGCCTTGTGTTCAAAGATGTACAAAGTGACTATAAAAGGAAAGCTAAATTTAAGCTAATCACAGTTGATTAATTTTACTAAAATACAGATTTGTACAGCTTGAATATTCTGGATCAAGTACTCGAGTTCTCTTGATGATAGTCCTTTAGTAAGTATATTTGCTATTTATCAATACTTGGAATGTAAGGCATACCATTATGCAGTTTTCCTTGATAAAGAGCTTATCAATCTCCATGCTTCATTCTGTCGTGAAGAACTGAGTTGTGTGAGATGGAAATGGTTGCTTAGTTGTCGGATAATACTTTCATAGTCATAGAATGAGAGACTCCTATTTTTTCAAATAATCTCTTGATCTGCATTACCTCACACACCTAGAGCAGGATCTCAAAACTCAGTCCCACTCTGCTAGCCACATCAAGTTGCTTCTGGCTTCCCACGTAACCAAATTACCCCTAACAAATGTACAATACCTAGAAGTAGATCTTTCAGTGTCCAGTGACATTTCCAGCCCAATTTGCATTGATGTGAACTTCGACTTGAAGTTGCCCATGTTTTCTGAATAGTAAACCTTTTTCCCAGAGTTCTTTTCAAATACCTTAAAATTTAAATGTGTTGGGCTTTGGGAGTGCTTAAATTGGCCATTGAAAAAGCTATATCAGGGCAAGTATCTCTTTAAGGCTTGACTGGATGGAGCTTCACGTTAGAATCCACTGGTGCCTCAGTTATGCCCCTTCCTTCAGAAGGTTTAGGATATGTTTCCTTTGAGAAACAAATATATCCTCTCTGGATGATGTAAGTTCTATACCACAAAAGTATTTCAATGCTCCTAGATCTTTGATCAGAATTCATTAACAAGCACTTCTTTCGATCTTGTAAGTTCAGCATGATCATCACTACTGGAGATGATTTCATCACCACAAACAATCACGATGATAATCATTTCTCCATTAGAGAGTCTGAAAACTTGGTGTGATCCTCTTTGGATTGAAAATACCCCCTGGCTTCTAAAAACCTTCCTAAATCGCTCAAATTAAGCTTTGGGAGACTGCTGAAGTCCATAAAAGATTTCTTTAAGCAACATACTTTGCATGTGCCAAATTTCTCCTCAAAACCTGGTGGTGACTCCATGAACACTTCTTCCGAGTCTCCATTTACGAAGTCATTCTTCACATCTAATTGATGTAAAGGCAAATCAAAGTGTAAAGCTAGAGAGAGAAGAGCTTAGATTGAGTCTATTTTGCAACTGATGCAAAAGTTTCGTGATAATAAATTCCTTGTGTCCGTAAATCCATTTGCTATGTGTCTCACTTTGTACCTCTCGACACTATTTTCAGCCTTGTATTTTACTGTAGATACTCATGTACAACCTATAATTTTTTTCCCAGCCGGTCAACAACCTCCCAAGTGTCGTTTCTCCAAAATGGATTTATCTCTCTAGAGCTTTCACTTCTAATCCGGGTGATATAGAGCTTCTGAATGTTTCTTGGAACAAACAGTTGATTAATATTTTGAGATGAGAGCCCTGTGATTATTGGAAAGCCGTTGGTATTACAAGCATGTGGCAATAGGATGTTTAACATACACCGTCGAACAGTTTTCCTAATGGGCTATAGGTGTATCAAGGTCATGTGTCAACAGGAAGTAATATATTTTTCCTCTCAAACAAAAAAAAGAACTTATTCTATTTTAAAAAAAAAAAAAACTTGTTTTAACTCTTTCGAGGTGTCGTATGTTTTAAAATACATGTTCAGCATCCTGTTCATTAGATAACATTCTGTTAGAACATCATCTGGCATGAGTACTTTGGAACATGCGTAGAAAACATTGTTTTCGGGCAGATGCCAGATTTTTCTTCCCGCAAGTTCATTTTGTTGAAGAGTAAAATGATAAGTGTATTGATGTTTGTTACGTGCCTGCGTTCGGGATCGTGTCATGGGTCGTTGGACAGTGAAATCTTCTAGTTCAGAGTAGGACTCCTGTCTTTTTTTATTTACGACCTTGACGATTTATGATTAGTTGAAGAGTTGGGGCTCGTGAAAACAAGAGAACCACCCGATCTTGTAAAATAAACTTTTATTGATAATTTTTCGATATCCAATCCCTTTCCCCCAAATCCCTACATATACTACTGATGCAATCCCCACAAATTGAAAGAAAATCCTACCAAATTTCAAAGATGTGCTGAAATCTCAAAAACAAGGAAATAGTTAAACAAGGAAATAATTATCCTTGTTAACTAAGGAAAAATCTTATTGCTCCTCAACCGTTAACCCTAAATTTCCCATGTGTAAAACGTTGATACATCTTGGGCTCGTCCTCCACATTCTTGGGCTCGTTCTCCACATTGTCGTCCACAACCCTTTCTCGGCCCACATCGTCTTCGCGGCTCGTGACATTGCCGTCCCCTTGAGATGCAAGTTTGTCCTCAAACTTGAAAGAAGGGAATTGGGCTGCGAAGGCTGAAACCGCTTCCCAAGAAGCCTCAGATGGTGCCATCCCGTGCCAATGAACTAAAAACTCGTGGCAGCCATTGCGTATGCAGGTATCAAGGATGGACTGCGGTTGTCTGTTCTCCTCTTCTAGGGGAAAATGCTGAAGTACAGGGTCTGCCTCTTGATTGCCCTTTAACTTCTTTAGCGCTGAAACATGGAAAACTGGATGGATTTTGGACGATTCTGGGAGTTGCAATTTGTATGCTACTGAGCCAATGCGACTGATTACCGAAAATGGACCATAGTAACGAGGGCCGAGTTTCTGATTTTTGCGATAAGCTAAGGACTTCTGGCGATATGGCTGCAGTTTGAGCAGTACCTTGTCCCCCACGTCGAACTGGAGTCCACGATGAGTAGCATCATATTCTGTCTTCATGGAGTTTTGTGTTTGCAAGAGCCTGTTTTTCAATTCCATGAGAACTTGATCATGAGTTTTTAATTCTCTATCCACAGAATCAATGCGTGACAACAGGCGTGGTGGGGGGCGCCCATAGACGGCTTCAAATGGCGTTGTGCGAAGAGAAGAATGAAAACTGGTGTTGTAGCAATACTCAGACCACGACAGCCAACCTACCCATTTCTTTGGATAATCCCCGGTAAAGCAACGCAAATACATTCCCACAATTCGATTAACAACCTCTGTTTGACCATCGGATTGTGGTTGATATGCCGACGTAAAGCATAATTGTGAACCACTCATTCGGAAAAGTTCTTTCCAAAAGGAGCTTGTAAAAGTGGCATCCCGATCAGTAACAATTGTATCTGGTAGCCCATGCAATTTAAACACGTGATCAAAGAAAATGCGAGCGACGTGCACCGCAGTATTAGGATGGGAGAGGGCCAAAAAATGAGCATATTTAGAGAGGCGATCGACGACAACCAATAGCACACTTTTGCCTTGTGACACCAGGAGCCCTTCAACAAAATCAATGGATATATCGGCCCATATATGCTGAGGTATCGGTAGGGGTTGGAGTAACCCTGCAGGTTTTAAAAGTTCCACCTTATTACGTTGGCATATGAGACACGTAGCCACATACTCTTGGATTTGGCGTTTTAATTATTTTCCAAAAAGAAATCACGGGAAATGCGATGCAAAGTTTTCTGGAAGTCCTCATGGTAGGTATTATCGGTACCCTAAATGATAACGGCAATGGAGAGAGAGATCTTCGGCAAATAAATATGTTGGCGATACCATATAAGACCATCCCGGAATTCCCAAGGCCCTATAGCTTCGCCTTGCTAGATTTTTTGGATAAGGGGTTGAAGCTCGACCGTGTCCCTATGTTCCTCTCGAATGGTGCCGAAAATAGCTGATTGCGGCAGGGAGATAGCTTGTAAACTACCCTCGGCATCATCACGCCTGGATAGCACATCCGCCACCACGTTGGAGCTGCCTGCTTTGTATTCCACGTGAAAATCAAAACCCAGAAGCTTGCTAACCCAATGCTGCTGTGGTGAAGTCGTAATTCGCTGCTCCAGTAAAAATTTAAGGCTATAATGATCGGTGCAAACCACAAAAGTGTGGCCCCAAAAATAAGGTCGCCAATGGCGCACCGCTTTAGCTAACCCAATCAACTTCTTTTCATATGCAGAAAGCTTTTTGTGTCGTTGTGCTAAGGGTTGGCTAAAGAAAGCAATGGGACGCCCATTTTGATGCAAAACTGCGCCAATCCCAGTATCAGAAGCGTCGCACTCGACCACAAAGTGTGCTGAAAAATCCGGCAAAGGAAGAACATGGGTTGTTGTCATCATAGTTTTTAATAGGGCAAACGCACGAGAAGCCTCGTCGTCCACTTGAAGGAGTTTTTCTTTAATAGCTGTGTAAGGGGAGCTGCAATGGTGCCATAATTCTTGACGAATTTACGATAATAACCGATGAGCCCCAAAAATCCTTGCAACCCTTTAACCGTGTTTGTGGCTGGCCATTTTGTGATTGCCTTAATCTTGTCCTCATCAACCTTTACACCCGTTTGATTGACTACGTGACCTAGATAGGCCACCTCTTTTTTGGCAAATATACACTTAGATCGCTTCAAGACAAATCGTTGCTGCCATAATGTCGAAAAAACAATGCGAATATGACAAAAGTGGTCGTTCCACGTTGGGCTGTAGATCAAGATATCATCAAAGAAAACCAAAATAAATTGCCTCAAATATCGTCCAAACACGAATTCATGATTGATTGGAAGGTAGAAGGGGCGTTGGTAAGGCCAAAGGGTATTACGACAAACTCAAAGTGGCCGTGGTGGGTGCGGAAGGCTGTCATGTGCACGCAACTAGGATCCATAAGAATCAGGTGGTATCCGGCTCGCAAATCAAGCTTTGAAAATACTTTGCACCATGAAGCTCCTCCAAAAACTCGTCTATGACCGGGATCGGGAATTTATCCTTGATGGTTTTTGCATTAAGAGCCCGATCGTCGACACAAAACCTCCCTAGTGTCGTCACTTTTCTTGACTAGAAGTAATGGGGATGAGAATGGCGAATTGCTGGGTCGAATGAGACCCTTCTCGAGCATATCACCGCATTGTCGCTCAATTTCGTCTTTTGTACATGAGGATATCGATATGGGCGCACCACGACGGGATTGGCACCATGTTCCAATATAATTTTGTGATTGGCGCTGCGAGAAGACGGAAGTCCCTCTGGTTCAGCAAAGATATCAGAAAATTCTTCCAAAAGATGTGCTAACTGTCCCTGGGGGTCTTCTTTATTGTTACACAACGTAGATAAATGCAGGCTGGTTGTATTGTCGCCTTTTTGTAAGCCATATAACGCAATCGTTGTGCCCTTTTGCAAGAATCTCATTGACATATCCTTGAAGTTCCATATGATAGGACCCAGTGTTTTGAGCCAATTCACGCCCAAGAATGCTCCGAATTCACCCAATGAGAGAATGAAAAATTTCACACAGAAGAAATGTCGCTCCAGTTAGATGTTTATGTTATGAAAAACTCCGGTGCATGATAATTTTTTCCCACTGGCCACTGTCACCAAAAAGGCTGCTGGATTCTCTATTGGCAACTTCAATTTATCGGCCAAGTTGGTGTCCAAGAAGCAGTGTGTGCTGCCCGAATCTATGAGTACCAAGACCGGAACACCATTAATAGCCCCTTTAATTTTCATGGTTTGCGCTTGTGAGGACCCCGAAATAGCGTGTATGGTCAGCCCCAAGTCGTGTGATTCTTCTGATTCACCTTGTTCTTCCTCGATTACTTCTAACCAAAATAATTTTTTGCATCGATGACCGGGGACATACATTTAATCACAGTTAAAGCAGAGCCCACGTGATCGGCGCTCCTCCATCTCTGTTATAGCACGAAGTTGTGATTATCATAAACTACATGAAACTATGAATGCTTCAATTATGTTAAGTTAGTGGGCTAATCAAAGGTATTAAACAGCAGTTTCTGGTCCTCTTTGGCCAGCTAGAAGTATGTGCAATTGCTTAGATAGTTCTAGGCACTCATCCCGTTTAATATATGTTTGATAAGAAGGTTGTAGATTTCCTATTTATGGTCTGCCAATTTTGCAGGACAATTATGTTATTTGTAAAGTCTTTAAGAAGAACGGTTTGGGTCCAAGAAATGGTTCGTTTGTTGGAGCCCTATTTGATGAGGCAGATTGGGCTAGTGATGATATCGATGTTGCTCAAAATCATATCATATCTTCTCAATGTAACGGTCCAACTTTTGCTTTAGTTTTGCCTGAAAAGCAAAGCCCTTCAGTTGGACCAGGCATAAATGTTCCTGGGAGTATTTCTGCATATTTTCCGCTATTCCCAATGGGTCCTTCTACCAGCCAGGTGCTTGTGGATGAACCAGATGCTGAAATGGAGCGTTTGTTAGCCTGGTTTTTGGATTGCAATGTGAACAACACCATGTTGCCTTTGAATGACAATGGAAATCTCGAGGTATGTATATTTTCTATTGAGTTTAATATGTTCTTTTGATCCCATCATATCCTTTTAGCTGAATATGGATTTGATTGTTTTGTCGTGTTTCGGTATATTCTGATTCTTTTTCCCTTTATTCCCTCATCCTGTCCCATTTCGGCCATGCTGGAAGTGGTGGACGTGGCCTCCTGTATCATTTAGAAAGACTAAAATATGATCTATGAAATAGTTGCAACGTCTTTGCACATGATATAGTCATGTGAATGCTATCAACTACATGACTATGGCATCTTTACTCGTTTTGGACTTTCAAATTTGTTGTTTATTTTTGTACCATTATCTTTGGGTGTGTTCGTACATGCCCAATTTTGATTGGCTAGCCATGTAAATGCTGTGAGCCTGTATAAGACTTTTAATTTCTATAGTAATCATGCAGTCAATCATCAGTTTTCCCTCACGTGCTTCCCTTTTTCAAATACTAGAAAGAAGCATTCTTAAATAATTTGATTAGGACTGCCAGCTATTGCTTGGTGTCCTTTTGTTCATGTTTTTATCTGGTCTTCTTTAGTGCGTTAATATTTGAGTAGTGCTGTGACAAGCATCATATGTTTTTTTTAATTAAAATATATTTAATTTTTTGTTTTTCCCCCCAAGTATAAACCAAAAAACGAGCTAAGTTTCAATTTTGAAGCAATCGTGGTTAATATATTTGTTCATTTATGCTAAATTTTGTTATGAGCCAAAATAAATAGTATTTGTTTCTTTAGCCAGTTAAGGCATGTACTAAGAAACTAGATTAGTTTGCCAAACCAACAGTAATACGCTGAAAATAGATTCTTGTAATCATGACCACGATTTAAAATCGACGGTTCTGGTTCCAGTAAAAGGTACAATCCGAACGGAACCTTCTGAATACAGTTAACAGGTTTTAATTATCATCGTCAAGAAATAATCTAGTCTGATTTTTTTTGTCATAAAATGTTGTTTTAGATAGTTTTTAACTTTGATGTCACTACATGCTATCGAATACTATCTGCATAAGTTGTTTTGTATCACCACATGTAATGAACTAGCACCGTCGAAAAAAGAGAGATCAATCCGAATGGCACTGGTGAAATCTGATATATGCCATCAATATGTTGAAATTTTCAAACCAAGCATGCGGAAAATATATAAAGTTGAAATATTACAAGATTTCTGAAGTCTACACATCCAAGGTTTCTCCTAAATGTCTATTAAGATAAATTTCTGCACGAGAAGACATTATACATTTATTGAAGGTTAAGCCACTTTTGAATCGCAGCGAAAAATACATGATTCGAGTAGAGTTCATATGGGCCATTTGGGTGAACATTTCAAAATAAATGGTACATAATATGTTTATGTGAACCATTTTGCAACAGAAATGTACTCAGGCTTGTATTTGATTTTGAACATCCAGTCACCTAGGATAGTCTTTTCTTTCTTCATATTCTTCTACTCATGATGGGCACTTGTTGATTGAATCTAGGAATGAAATAATATAAAAGAAGGGTGAACTAGGTGATATTTGGAGAAAGTCGAGTATAAGAAACAAAATTGGATCAAGTGTGAGCTTTTTATTGCTGTTACCCTTACTATAGCATTGAGGTATCTACTAGGGACAAATGCTTTGTGGGAGACTTCGACTGCCTATAATAGAAATAAATACATCATTATGCAGGTGGATTGGTAGGCTGAGGTACAAAATGGAGAAAGTCGCTCTTCATTTGAACGAAATAGGGAGAATACTGGAAAGGTGATATATAAGCCAAATTAGAACAAGTAACATCACAAAAATTCACTACATCTACATCACTTTTGAGATCACTTTAGCGTACAAGAATATAGAACAAATACTTAATGGGTCAGAGCTTGAACAAGTCAGATATCACTGTAATTATTCAAAATTGGGCGATGAGGATGTGAATATGGAAAAGGAATATACTGTGACTTGGTACAGATGATGACATTCAATTTCTCGGAATTTGTACACACTTAACTGCATCAGTTTTGAGGTATTTCCAAAATTGCATATGAATCATGAAGGTCCTACCAACATCTCGAAGGTTCTGGTGGTGTTTATCAGGGACACTCTTCTATTGAGATTTGTCAGTAAATTAAATTTCTGAGTCTGTAACCGCTAATAATCAAAAGTTATGGGAAAGAGAGTTTCTTCTTTATTTGTATTATTATTATTATTCGTTATATGTGTTTGTTTGTGCTTATTCCCTTGTTAATGTATAGAAATGCTATTTCATCGGCATATACTTTTGTTCTTTTTTGTTTCTAATATTTGACCGTTTGATTTTCCTTATGGCAAACTAATTTTCAGTCTGCAGTTGCCAAAACTTGCAATATTAAGATAAGATCTCCATACTTTTAAATGAAAGTGAATTCCATCCAATTTTATTGTATTGATTTTGAAGATGTGCTGAAGTATATTGTGCTTAGCAGGCTGATCTCATTGGCAAGGGAAAGAATATTGTCGTACCTGGTTTTGATGGGAATGATACAAACACTATCACCAATGTCCAAGCATATCAGACACAGATGAATGAATCTGGAATTGATTTCTCGGTGATGCAAAAAGATGGTCTTGTAGCTCCTTTGAATTTCTCTGCTGCAGTTGGTGGAACCCAACAATTTCAAATGTGTGACAGAATGGGATCCTACTTTAATGAGAAAATGGAAGGAGGCAATTTATCTGATGCAGCCCATTATGCTTCTCGCATGGGTCAACTACCATTGCTTCCCGTAGAATCTGAGATCGAAGGCTTTTTAAATATGGCTCAGCTGGTGAGACCATTAATTTGATTTTTCAATTTTTAAACGGAATTCCCATGGATATGCATTCCTGCATTTTATAATTCATTTTATGTTTTTTACTTTAACATTAATAAATTAACTTTGAAATACAGGAAAATGGTAATTATTACCATGAATCTAATGCACCATATGCCTCAGACTTCATAAGTCAACCACATGTGCCGCCTGAGGAATCAAACATGGCAGACAGTTTTCTTAATGTGGTTCAGATGGTGAGACCAGTAACTTGGTTTTTCGAATTGTAGAAGAACTCCACTCAGTATTCCTCTGTTTTTCACATTCCATTGTGTTTTTGCTTTAGTGCTTATACTTTAACCTTGAAACGTAGGAAAATGATAATTATTACCATGGATCTAATGCTACGTGTGGATTGAACACCTCTTATGGACAACTGCACGATGGTGGCCTTTACTATCAGAACATGGAAACAGGTGAATATGATGACAATCAGTAATGAATCTGGTTATTATGTGATGAGCTTCGATCACATCTACTCGAAAAGTTATTGAAACTTATGCTGAGCAGAGACATTTTTTGCAAGCACATCTTGGCTTCAAAAACTGGAATGATTTTGCATTTGGAAATTGCCTTCGCATCTCTCATTTTGCAACCATGAGCAGTTGAAAAAAAAATTTAAAAAATTATTATTTTATGTGGATTCGCTCCATCTCTGTTGGTGGAGTCAACCTGTTTGAGCAGCTGGAGGGTGACTATCTCCAGCAAATTTTCATGAATTATGACTGACTTGGGATTTATTTTGTAAACTGGAGTTTTATTTGTCTGGCATTACTGGACAATGTTTATTTTCATGTACTGCTTGGTAAGAACTCATTCCACCCATTTTGGATTTGGTTTGTTTAGGAGAGAAAAACTGATCATTCAGCCAATACCTCAACTCGTAACCCCTATATTTTCTAGTTCCCACTCAAACTGACGTAGAGTCATACTTCTATATCTCCTGAACCTTAGCATCAGGCTCGCAGTTTAACAACGTTTCTACTCTTTTCCAGGCATATGCCTAGTCACATTTTCTCTATTATTCTTTACCGTCTCCAATTTTGTGAATCAACCGATACAAAAAGAAGGGTTTTGATCTTCTTTCCGTGAAAATAGAACAGCCTTTTACACTTGTCAAAACCCCTGGAATCGGATAGGTTGTCTTTCTACAGTTTGATCTGTTTTAAGGACTCTTGGCAATCATATCGCGCTATATTGAGTATAAATTTCTAAATCAATCGAGACATGTTTGATGATTACATGTCATGAAGTTCTGGTCTCCCTCTTATTTTCTCCGAGTCTGACTATCCTGCAGTCGTAGATGCATATGAGACTCGAGTTCTGATATCGAATATTTTGCCACCCTATATTTTCTGCAATACGATCATTTATGATTCAGTATTTCCTTTCGAGATCTCTACTAGCTTGACACTCTACTGAGTAAAATGACTTTTTGACAGCAGATGTTTCACATGATATAAGAACAGTTCATTTCAACTAAAGAGGCTAGTTGGCGTACACAACTACGATCCAGTAAATTTTCTATCATACCACAATCGAAAAAATCGATTATTTTCGGTTTTTATGTTATGTTTCAGTCCTTATTTTAACGAAAAAAAGAATAAACCAAAATAATCGATTTTTAAAATGGATTTCGATATTTTATATAGTTGCAATACCTTTAAAATAGAAAAAAAAAATCGATTGTTTTCGGTTTTTATGTTATGTTTCAGTCCTTATTTTAACCAAAAAAGAATAAACCAAAATGATCGATTTTAAAAATGGATTTCGATATTTTATATAGTTGCAATACCTTTAAAATAGATTGTTTCAACTCCATTTTTTTAATTATAAGTTTCACTATTATTTCACCACTTTATTTATGCACATCCAGTTTTTATAGGTATCGATTATATATATTAACTATTTTAGCGATTCATATAATTGTAGCTAACAAACCATATTTTCAATATATATTTTTTGTATATTTATCTATACATCTTATTAAAATTAATTTATTTATTGAAAAATTTACTGAAAATTTTGATTGAGAAAGACAATTTTGGAGTTGAAGTTAATATTTCGAGAAAATTAACCTATAAATTATTATTTTTATACTTAAAAATTTGGGGTCTATTTTTGGCTCAACTTAGGCAATAAATTTAAATAAATGTCACTATGAGTATGACAAGGCATGCTAGTTCGATGGTTGAATTTCATTTGTTAGTTCTTTAAAAGATACAATTTTTTTAATTATATTATATTATATATATGTATCAGAACTGTTTCTTCTTCCAACAAAATTTTCAAGCTGCTTTCTTCCCTTTTTCGTTAGACACTCGATCGATCTCATCCTCCATTAAAAGTAAAATCCGCAAATTTTGATTAAATACTGTAGATGGTGATATATTTTTTATGTTAGATAAAATAGTAATTTAGTTTTTTAAGTTCTCATGTTTGTTTTTTTGTTCTCTGATTTATCGAAATTATGTTTTAGTCGTGTTACTTCGTTATTTTTGTTGGTTTTTATTCCTATTTGGTTATAGCGATGATGTGGTGCTAGGCTAAAACAATTTTCCATTTTTTTGAATGACAAACATTTCATTTTATTAAGCAGAATTCGAGGTTTAAAATATGAACTTGACCAAAAACATTTTATTGATATTCAAATTAAAAATAAAATAAATTGTTAAAGTTTAAAAAATATTTAAACTTCAAATTTAACTTCAAACTGAAAATATTTAATAGAATAATTATTAAAAAATTAAATTAAAATAATTATTTATGTCAAATAAATTTTAAAAACATGTTAAAATATATATTATATTTGAATATTAAAACACCTGCAATAATTTTTAGTAAGAAAAAGCCCCAATCCCATACCCTAGACCCAAGTCGACTGTCACCCTTCTTTCCTCACCAGAATCCGATTGTGCAGTCACCGGAATCGTACCGGCGACCACCGTGGGTTGCGGCCGAGGACTGGACGACTCCTTTAGCGGCTGAATCGAAGAAACCGAGCCGTATTTTGTTGAGATCGAATCCTCTGTAAGTGAGCAAGCTGCGCGCTGTTCTATTAAATATTTTTAGTTTGAAGTTCAATTTGTGTTCGTATAGCTTGATTTCGAAGCTTATATTTTATTGGAGCAAAGCCTGAAAACTTTATTGCATGATAATTACTCGTAATTAGAGCAACGGGGACTCACATGAAGTAATTGCCAAGAAATCAACTCAGCAGTGTTTTGGAGTAATTAAGGGGGGTGAAATCCAACAGTTCAGCTGTATAATTGAATCTTATTGATCTTCAGAGATGGGAATTCTAAGGAGGGACAAGAATCGGTCGTCGACTTCCGCAACTTCACCTTGTGCTCATCTTCGGACTGCTTATCACAGCTGTTTCAACAAGTAATCTCTTTCTTGTTTTCTTTCTGGGTTGAAAATTTCTTGAAACCCTAATCAGTTAGTACCTATTTTGACTTTGTGTAGGTGGTATTCAGAGAAGTTCTTGAAAGGTTTATGGGATAAAGAAGAGTGTGTTTCGGAGTGGGAGAAGTACAGAGAATGCTTACTTGTATGATATATTTTTTTTTAATTGGATTTTGGATTAAAATTTTATTTCTTTTGTGTATTCTGGTGAGAAAGTATTGATTGTTTAATTTTTTTTCTTTGCACATTTGACAGCAACATTTGGATGATAAGCATCTGAGTCGATTCTTGGAAGTGGATGGCATTGTGGATTTAAACAGTCGAGCTGAATTTAAAAGCCATACTGGTGTTTCCTAGTTTTTTTGCCAATGATTAATTCTAAAGACTGATGTAACTTTTTTTAAATAGTCATATTTTACTATTTTGTAAGATCATGTATTTCATTTGGTTATGAAGTAGTTGAAATTTCGAAATACTTGTTGTTTGTGAAGTTTTGTTATGTGTTTATCTCTAGAGGTGTTTGATTGGTTATATACCTAGTGATGATCAAGGAATAATTTTAGTATTAAACTGTAATGTCCAATAACTCCACAAAAAACTATAGAGTGGCTGATAAAATTGTGAGTTTCCTCCTGCCTAATATGGAGGGTTCTGGGATTACACTTTTGTGCCGGTCATAAAACCCATTATTGGCAGTCTATTTGAGAATCAAGAACTGATCTAGAGAAGGAGTACCATCAGATTATAGTTAATGATCTCATTATAGTTTCTCTATTAAAATACATTCTTAGATTACTAATGTGTGAAAGAAAGCCATTTAGAGTAGGCCGTACTGAATTTTGGTGTTTAAAGGGTTAGTCAATTTTTATCTCACAGCGGCTCCCTAAGAATTCTTGATTGACTTGTAAGATTAAGAGACTCTATATGTAGAATGTTAATTTTTGGATTTGGGTTCTCTTTTTTGGCTTCATGGCCTGAAAACAATTTCTTATAGAATTGATGTTGTTTAATTGGTCTTTAACTGTCATTTGATTGGCAATATGACGATATATCCCCATGACCTCTTTGTACTTTTGAACTACTAAACCTAGCTTCAGTTTCTTAGATGGAGATTATTTATTTATTTTTATTACTCTTCGGGGAAGACTAGAAAATTTGACATTGTTTTCGCTTTAAGTCTCACATTATGGAAGTTTCTTTATTGTACAAAGTGAAATTCTTTGAAATTGCTAAGTGGGCAAGTTTCATAGTTGTGACTTTTTACAAGTCATCATCCAATATGGACCAACTTTTCTAGTGTTGACACCATTTTTGCTTGCATGAATACTTGCCCTTATAATTGATTTTTCTTCCATGATTATATGGTTTCCTAAATTTTGATTTCCTTTTGTAATGGGAATAGCTGTTTCGGGGATTCATGATAATAATGAAATGATGTACATTGCCAGTAAATAACTAGAAGTAGGTTCCTGCCGAGACAAATTTAGCCAGTTATGTATTTAGTGCATTGGAACTTTATAAAATTTCTTTTAAGTTCTTATCACTTGTGTTTCTTGAAATGTCTCTCTTCTTACATGGTCCTGGCTGACATTATAATTACATCAAACTACTTGACTTGAGAGGATTTCACTTGGTTTATTCCTTGAAATCCGGGAAATTTGTGTTTAAAGCTACATCATCATACTGATGTTTCAATAATAAGAGTCTATCACTTTCTATTTTCACCGTCGTTTTCTTTCTAATTTGCGACCTATTCCACTATGAAATGATCATCTTAGGGTGATCTTTTTGTCGATGGATGCTCTTATTATATTCGTAGTCTCTGAAAGATGAGAACCAACTATGTATCATCGACATTGAAAATTCAAGTATTGTATACGTCGTTAGTCCGATCTTTGGTAGGAACCACCAGTAATAACGAACTTGAAAAATGGATCTGTTTATATAAAGATATTCGTCGTTTCTGACCCTACTTCCACCTTAATTGTTATTTGAACAAGTCAAAGTTCTGTCTTGGTCCGAGTGGGGATAACTTTTCTCTTCTCTTATTTTTCTTGAGAGGGAAATGTGCAGCCACACACTTCCATTATTGGCACCCATACTAGTCCTGCAACTGGAGTAACGCAAAAATGAAGGGGCCTAATTTTTTTCCCCTAATTTTTTATATAATAAATTTACTTTTGTTGACTTACCTATATCTCTCGACAACCTCCCAAACATCTCAGCGGAATATGATTTAATCATATGGCCTCGCACTGAAAATTGGGACGGGGTTGGTTACGTTGTTTTGGACTTCATATCGAAACATTTTGTTGGACTTAGAGGCCTATTGGGCTTGTGTTTTTTGAATGGGAAATTGGACAAGCAATGCCTAATAGTTGGTGAATGGGAAATGTCCCACATAGAAAAATAAACATAGCAGTTGGTGAGCTTATATTGAGTTGCACTTTATGAAGGTGTAACAATGATTGGTCAAGAGGCTCTCTCTCGCGCGCACAGGCGCATGTGGGTGCAAATCATGGGCCCGATTTGCAGTGGAAAAAGGCTTGACTTGTGTGCAAGCGTACGAGCGCGACCCAGGTGTGTCGAATGTCGGACCGATCAAGGCAAAATTTTCCACCAAGGCTCACCTGGCTTTTGCTATTTTTTATTTTCGAAAAAATTACATTATGGACTGTGACCTTTGGTGTTTCAGCTGGAACAGTTTCAGTTGACCTTTGGTGTTCCAACTGATGACCTTTGGTGCTCCAGCTGGACAGACCTTTGGCCTTTCGAATGGCCAGCCGTAACTGTCCGTATGAGTGCCTATAAATAGAGGCAGCCTCGAGTCTTTCAAATATACCAACACACTCTCCTACATTCTATTTTTCGACGCTTTGCTTGTTCTGTTGTCTCGGCTGCTGCTCCTTTTCTCGTTACTCTGTCTCGTGATAAAGTTCAGGTACATTTCAGTTCGCCTTTGTGGTATCTCGTGCTAAGGTACTGCTGGTTGTTCCGTTGTATCCTGGGAAACAGACGTCCAAGTTTATCCTCGAAGCACATCGGAGGGGACGAATCTGTTTTAAGGACACTGTATTACATACAGGCCTCGGTTTGCTTTACTTTTGCATTGTGCTACTGTTTAGTTCGTGATACTAGCTCGCTGTTTTTTGTGTACCTTTCTGTTTGTGCATACATTTTGTGTAACAATCTTAAAACAGATTACTTATAACGAGTTTTGTTTCAGATATGGCTACTGAAACTAACGTGCAAAGGGAAACTGTTCATGTTGTCCCTCCTCAAGTTGTCCCTCATGGTACCCCACGTGCTGCTGCGGTTGCTGTTCCAGCAAGTCACGGGGAAAAACCCGATAAGTTTACTGGTGTCGACTTCAAAAGGTGGCAGCAGAAGATGCTGTTTTATTTGACGATGCTGAACTTGGCCAGATTCCTCACTGAGGATGCTCCTAAACTCAACGAGGGTGAGGGAGATGTTGAATCTGTTAGTGCGGTTGAGGCATGGAATCATTCTGATTTCTTATGCCGAAACTATGTACTAAACGGATTGGCAGATTCGCTCTACAACGTGTTTTGCGAAAAGAAAACGGCTAAAGAGCTGTGGGAATCCCTAAACAGAAAGTACAAAACCGAGGATGCCGGGGCCAAGAAGTTTCTTGTTGGTTGCTTTCTGGACTTTAAAATGGTGGATTCAAAGCCGGTTATCAGTCAAGTTCAAGAACTACAAGTGATTCTTCACGAGATTCACGGTGAGGGGATGACTTTGAGCGAATCATTCCAAGTGGCTGCTATTGTTGAGAAACTGCCACCAGCTTGGAAGGATTTCAAGAATTACTTGAAGCACAAACGAAAGGAGATGAATGTTGAAGAGCTCATTGTTCGACTTCGTATTGAGGAAGACAACAAGAGTTCGGAAAGAAGATTGTTCTCTCCTGTTGCTGCTAAGGCAAATGTTGTCGAGCATGGTCAAAGCTCGAAAAAGAGACCATTCTCCTCCTCCAACAGAAAGTTGAACATGGGACCCAAATGAGGCGTTTCAAAGAAGAAGTTCTTGGGAAAATGCTATAATTGTGATGGCATGGGTCACAAGGCGAATGTGGTAGAGAACATATCTCAAGAGGTTTCGAATATGAATCTCTGTGGTGTAATATCAGAGGTTAATCTGGTGGGTTCGAATCCAAGGGAGTGGTGGATCGACACGGGTGCCACTCGCCATGTTTGCTTGGATAAGGAGATGTTTGCAACTCTTGAGGAATCTGAGAATGGGGAAAAGTTGTTCATGGGAAATTCCGCCACTTCTGAAATCAAGGGTCAAGGAAAAGTTGTCCTAAAGATGACATCGGGAAAAGAACTGACTTTAAACAATGTGTTGTATGTACCTGACATCCGCAAGAACTTGGTGTCCGGGTCGCTTCTTAACAAGCATGGTTTCCGCATTGTGTTTGAGTCAGATAAGGTGGTTTTGTCTAAGAGTGGAATGTTTGTTGGCAAAGTTTATGTTTGTAATGGTTTGTTCAAACTAAATGTAATGGCTATTAAGCCCGTGATGAATAAAGTTAATACTTTTGCTTATTTGCTTGAGTCTTCTTGTTTATGGCATGGTAGACTTGGACACGTTAATTACGATACAACTCGTAGACTAATTAACATGAAAAGCATTCCTGCATTCCAAATTGATAAACAACACAAATGTGAAACTTGTGTTGAGGCAAAACTAACAAGATCATCTTTTCGAACTATTGAACGAAATAGTGAACCACTTGATATAATTCATAGTGATGTATGTGATTTAAAAGGTGTACAAACTCGTGGTGGAAATAAATATTTCATTACTTTTGTTGACGATAGCACAAAATTTTGTTATGTGTATCTCCTCAAAAGTAAGGATGAAGCTATTGACAAATTTATCCAATATAAGAGTGAAGTTGAGAATCAACTTAGCAAGAAAATTAAGGTGTTCAGAAGTGATCGTGGAGGTGAATATGAATCACCGTTTGCTGAGTTTTGTGCTCAACATGGTATCAAACACGAAAGAACTGCACCTTATTCTCCTCAGCAAAATGGCATTGCAGAGAGAAGGAATCGCACATTGAAGGAAATGATGAATGCGTTGTTATTAAGTTCTGGTTTACCACAGAACTTGTGGGGGGAAGCTGTTCTAACAGCTAATTATCTTTTAAATAAGGTACCCCGAAAGAAGTTAGATAAAAGTCCATATGAGTTATGGAAAGGTAGAAGTCCTTCCTACCAATATCTGCGAGTGTGGGGGTGTCTTGCCAAAGTAGCAGTACCCACTCCAAAGAAGGTAAAGATAGGACCAAAAACTGTTGATTGCATTTTCATTGGATATGCTCAAAACAGTAGCGTTTATCGTTTTGTTGTACACGAATCTCAAATACCTGATATTCCCAAGAATACGATAATGAATCAAGAAATGCTTCGTTCTTTGAACACATGTTTCCATGCAAATCTAAGGAAGAACCAAGTTCATCCAAAAGATTATATGAAACAATGGATGAAGAACAAGAGCTTGATCAAGACATTGAACCTAGACGTAGCAAGAGAGCTAGGACTGAGAAATCCTTTGGTCCTGATTTCATCACTTTCATGATGGAAAGTGAACCTCAAAGCTTCAAGGAAGCAATTAGTTCATCTGAAGGACCTCTATGGAAAGAGGCTATCAATTCCGAAATGGAATCCATTTTACAAAACCATACGTGGGAATTAGTAGATCTTCCTCCGGGAAGCAAACCACTAGGCTGTATAAATGGATTTTCAAAAGAAAAATGAAATCAGATGGAACCATAGATAAGTATAAAGCCAGATTGGTAATTAAAGGTTACCATCAACGTGAAGGGCTTGATTACTTTGACACATATTCTCCTTGTATCGAGAATAACCTCTATTCGTGTGATACTTGCGATTGCCGCATTGCGGAATCTTGAAGTACACCAAATGGACGTAAAGACAGCCTTTCTAAATGGAGATTTAGAAGAGGAAATTTACATGGAACAACCTGAGGGATTTTCTGCGACTGGGCAAGAAAATAAGGTATGTAAATTGGTGAGATCTCTGTATGGTTTAAAACAAGCACCAAAGCAATGGCACGAAAAATTTGATAAGGCCATGATGGAAAGTGGATTTAAATTCAGTGAATGTGACAAATGTGTATACATAAAGAACACTGAAATGGGATATGTCATTTTATGTCTTTACGTAGATGACATACTTATCATTGGTAGTAATGATAAGATGATCAAATCCACCAAGAAGTTATTGAACTCAAGATTTGACATGAAAGATTTGGGCTTAGCCGATGTAATCCTTGGAATTAAAATCCATAGAACATCAGAAGGACTAATCCTAACTCAGTCACATTATGTTGACAAAATACTTGAAAAATTCAATAACAATGACTCTGCATTAGCTAGAACCCCGATAGATACCAGTCAGCATCTATCAAAGAATCGAGGTGAAAGTATGTCTCAATTAGAATACTCTCGAGTCATTGGAAGTCTGATGTACTTAATGAGTTGTACAAGACCAGACATAGCCTATGCAGTAAGCAAATTGAGTAGATTCACGAGTAATCCAGGAGTTGAACACTGGAAAGCAATTATCAGATTGCTAAGATACTTAAGGTACACTCGTGATCATGGGCTGCACTATACAAGATATCCTGCTGTTATTGAAGGATACAGTGATGCGAATTGGATATCTGATATGAAATATTCAAAATCTACAAGTGGATTTATATTCACTTTAGGAGGTGCAGCAATTGCGTGGAAGTCTTCTAAACAAACTGTAATAGCCAGATCCACGATGGAATCTGAGTTCATAGCCCTTGACTAGTGTGGTGAAGAGGCTGAATGGCTGCGTCATTTTTTAGAAGATGTTCCAGGATGGGAAAAACCTGTGCCGGCTATATGCATACATTGTGACAGCCAATCTGCGATTGGTAGGGCACAAAATAATATGTAAAATGGTAAGTCTAGGCATATACGTCGTAGACATAATACCATTAGACAACTACTCTCAGCTGGAGTTATCTCTGTTGACTATGTAAAGTCAAAGGATAATATGGCGGATCCGCTAACCAAAGGGTTAAACAGAGAGTTAGTTGCGAAAATGTCAAGGGGAATGGGGCTCAAGCCTATAGAATAAATTGGTGTGAAGGAAAACCCAACCTACGCTGACTGGAGATCCCAAGAACTAGGTTCAACGGGACAACCTAATCGCACTAATTTGGAGAATCACTGTGGGGGTTATCCCTAGTCCATTCCTACTATGAAACAGTGAATGTTGAGGATAAGCTTACGACTTTTAATGATTCTGACGAGAAGCAATATAGAATCACCTATGTGAGAGAGAAGTGGGGCCGCTTCGAAAGAATTGCAGGGCTCAATTCTAGACCCTCTTGCAGAACCAGGAGTGTGTTCATGGCCAAAACGAACACAATCATGAGAACTGAATAGTATTAGGAAGAGTCTTGTGTGAAGTATATCTTAACTCACACAAACGGCTGTACAGTTCAAAGACATCATGTCTACTGTCAACTAGTGAATTATTATGCTTTCACAAGGGAAGGTTCAAAGGATAATACTACCTATCCTATGCAAGATTCAACTGTTGAACTTTATCACGAAAAATCATTGAATATCCTTCAATTTTCATTCATGTGTGGGGGATTGTTGGACTTAGAGGCCTATTGGGCTTGTGTTTTTTGAATGGGAAATTGGACAAGCAATGCCTAATAGTTGGTGAATGGGAAATGTCCCACATAGAAAAATAAACATAGCATTGGTGAGCTTATATTGAGTTGCACTTTATGGAGATGTAACAATGATTGGTCAAGAGGCTCTCTCTCGCGCGCACAGGCGCAGGGGGGTGCAAATCATGGGCCCGATTTGCAGTGGAAAAAGGCTTGACTTGTGTGCAAGCGTACGAGCGCGACCTGGGTGCGTCGAATGTCGGACCGATCAAGGCAAAATTTCCCACCAAGGCTCACCTGGCTTTTGCTATTTTTTATTTTCGAAAAAATTACATTATGGACTGTGACCTTTGGTGTTTCAGCTGGAACAGTTTCAGTTGACCTTTGGTGTTCCAACTGATGACCTTTGGTGCTCCAGCTGGACAGACCTTTGGCCTTTCGAATGGCCAGCCGTAACTGTCCATATGAGTGCCTATAAATAGAGGCAGCCTCGAGTCTTTCAAATATACCAACACACTCTCCTACATTCTATTTTTCGACGCTTTGCTTGTTCTGTTGTCTCGGCTGCTGCTGCTTCCACCGGCTGCTGCTCCTTTTCTCGTTACTCTGTCTCGTGATAAAGTTCAGGTACATTTCAGTTCGCCTTTGTGGTATCTCGTGCTAAGGTACTGCTGGTTGTTCAGTTGTATCCTGGGAAACAGACGTTCAAGTTCATCCTCGAAGCACATCGGAAGGGGACGAATCTGTTTTAAGGACACTGTATTACATACAGACCTCGGTTTGCTTTACTTTTGTATTGTGCTACTGTTTAGTTCGTGATACTAGCTCGCTGTTTTTTGTGTACCTTTCTGTTTGTGCATACATTTTGTGTAACACATTTTTGTCGCTACATAAGACAAACAACTCACACCAGAGAGCTGTAGTAATTGCCAAGAAATCAAATGTTTTGGACTTCCTTCTCAAGCGTAAGGAAAGTGTTTTCTTTTTTATAAGCAATCCTAAGATAAGCACAAGGTAAAGTGTTGTAGAAGTCGATGACCGATTCTTGTCCCTCCATAGAATTTATAGAAATCAGTGGAGGGCTGTACAAAACAAAGTACGATACTAGTTTATCCGAAGAACCCCAGGTTTTCGTGCACTATTCTGAGGCAGTCGAGGAGACATGTAAGTTCATATCAAGTGCCTTTAGCCGTATTTTCTTGATCCATAAATGGTCAAATTTTAGCAGTGGACAAGCTAAGCTACTTCCGCTATCTCGAGATTTTATAAATGATTCATAATTGCTGATTAATATGATGCTTTGAATAGCAATTATGGTTTCAACGAACAATTCCTTAGAAAATTCAGGTTTCCAATATTAATCATACATCAGTCTCTTTACTAACAACACTTCTGTTTCAGCAAACCTGAACCCAAAGTTGAGAAGGGAAAGGCTAAGTAAGCTAAAATATAAACTTTGTCCATCGCTGTCTTTTTCACCAATAAATTCTTGGGACCTACTAAATCATGGGAAAACTCAAGGAAATGTGGGAGAGGAGTTTGAATCAAAAACAATACGAAGTATAAGAAGAAGAAAGAGTACTCGATCTATCACAACACAGCAAATTCTAGTTTTCCTCTTCAACATCAGTGTTCATGTTTTTAATGTTTATTTCAATTCTTAGTGGTTTGCATATCATTTGAATAAATGTTTTCGTTTTAGTTGCATTAAATTAAGGAGAATATAACTGATATTCAAATCAAGATTCAAATCGCTTGATAATTTAGAAGTTCGATTTCTGTTTTCCACATTCAAATTTGTGTTTTGCTTAGTAAACATCTAGTTATAATGATTTGTTCTTCCTTGTTCAAAATGGCAGATTTTTGGGGTTGGATTTTCTCCACTCTCTTCTTTTCCTTTTCCTACCTTTTTTTAAAAAATAATAATAATAATAAAATGAGAAACAACCCAAGTGTCGGTTCTAGATGCAACTCATGCAAGACAATATGATCTCACTCTTTTTTTAATTATTATTTAATTTTTATTATTCATACAAAAGCAAATTAACAAATCAATTTAACCCACGGCTTACTCAACTCTTTAAATAAAAAAATTCACTATAATCCTGCATATATATTTTTTCTTTATTAATGATTTTTAATATTACCAAAGAAGTCATAAACTCCCTTAACTATTCGAATTAACCCCAGAATTGATGAAATTCCTAATCATATTTTTAGATATTACATAATCTATTTGGTTTGGATTTTCTTATCTAAACTTAAATAAACAAAACATTTAGTTTGGTGAGTAGGACTCTTGTGATATGGTCTCACAAATATTTATCTGTGAGACGGATCAACCGTACCGATATTCACAATAAAAAGTAATACTCTTAGCATTTGGATGACTCAAATAAAGATCTGTCTAACAAAATACGACTCGTGAAACCGTCTGACACAAGTTTTTGCCTTGATTTATTTTAGTATTTGATCAAAATTTTTGTTGCGAAAAACCAATCCAAACCGAGATTTGTTGATATTTGTCTTGGATTGTTTTGTTTTTTTTTTCTGGACGTACTTGCATTTTATGTCTTAAACTGTAATTACTTGTATATGAAGTTATTGATTTATAAATTATGAAGCAATAAATCATCTATTCTTTTTTTCACTTGAAAGCATTAATAATCTATTCTAATAATTTCTATTTTTAGATAAGAGTATCTTACTAAAACATTTTTCAAAAAAAAATTCGAAAATTCAACACGAGGATTAAATTTTAGAAAATCGAAAATAATAGGGATGACACTGAAATTGAAGAAAGTTGTGAATTTACTGCCCTAACCCCAATGCACGTGTGGAATTCCCGAATTGGCCTGCTATTCTTCTTCCCTTTTCAATTTAGGGTTTTGTAATTTGTTATCCACTACCTCCTGTCCCCACTCTCCCTCTCTGTACTTCATTCTCGAAAACTCGAGTTCTCACAGCTCGCGAAGGTAATTCTTAAAACACTATTTTCTTTTTCTTTTTCTTTTCCATTCAGTTCGGAAAGTGAGCTCTGGACGTGATTCTGTTTTCTTATTTTTTTTTTGGGCTAGTTTTTTAGCTTCTTTTGCTGAAATTTTTAACGGGATAACGTGTTCGGTGTGTGTTCGTGGGATGATTGTTGTTTCGGTATTAATCTGTCCTCGATGCTTGATTTTGTGCGGATACATAGCGTTTTATTGAATTTTGCACCCTGGAATCTGTACTTTTGTGGGTTTGTTCTTCAAGGGTTCGGTTTTGGGTTTTTTTTAGTTATTCCGTGTTCTCTTTAATTAATTTAATGTTCACGGAAAGCAGCTTCTTAAGCTGAAGTATAGGGAACTTGGATTTAATTTTTAGTTTTGCTTAGTTAAAGTGCCACGTATATTGCTATTTTTTTGTTTCCAAATTTACTGGAGCAGGTCTAAGCTGAATCTGGCCCCTGGTGTATGTACAGAAAATCAAAATGGTCACGTTTTTCTTTGGTTAGATAGCATTAAAGGGAAACTTTTAAGTGATTGTGGTTGTTAGAATCTTGTGGAATACTGTTTTGCCTTGTGTTTTTTTGCATATCTATGACATTAGGGATAGAAACATTTAAAAGTCTTGATATAGCTCCAGTTTTCTTTTACATTTGAAATCAGATGAATGTGGAGAAACTAATGAAGATGGCTGGTTCCGTTCGGACCGGTGGGAAGGGTACTGTGAGAAGGTATTGTCCTTTTGTTGTTTGAGATATTTTTATGCTGCAATGAGTAAATATGATATTTTTGTTTTCAATGTAACATGAAGTTAAAAGTTGAATTTGTGTTACTTTCATATGCTTCTCTGTATAGTGTTATCAAATAGTTACCCTCAAATGCAGGAAGAAGAAGGCTATTCACAAGACAACCACAACAGATGACAAAAGGCTACAAAGCACCTTGAAAAGAATAGGGGTGAATGCCATACCTGGAATTGAAGAAGTCAACATTTTCAAGGAGGGTGTAGTTATCCAGTTCCTTAACCCAAAAGGTACTATATATGTTACCGGAATTTCCATTTTGTTCCACGCACTGTCTTCGCCTTTTTTTATTGCCATTGATTGTTTTCTTTTATTTTTTTCTTTTCTTTTCTTTTCAGTCCAAGCTTCTGTTGCTGCGAACACTTGGGTTGTGAGTGGAACTCCCCAGACCAAGAGTATGTTTCTTTTCTTGATTCAAATTATTCTCCACCTTTTGGTGCAAAAGACAAGACATTGATTGATTATGCAGCCTTGTTTCATCCAATGTTGGGCTCAAGTTCTATAAATGATTAGAGATATAAAATATTATGTCATCCATATATATGGATTTATTATGCCTATATTATAAACCCTTCATCATCTCATACTTTGAACAAAACGGTGCACAAGTAGCTGTTATATCCATTTTTTTTTTCTTCCTATGGTGTTCAATTATTCCTTTAGTTTAATTTGTTCTTACTCTAAGATACTGTCATATTTTCTTTATGTGCATGTGTATGCTCTAATTATTAATTAGGATAATAGTGGTTGCCCCCTGTTAAAAAATGGGCATAGTATACTCGTCTCTTTTGTTTTTGAGCACCTAGTAGGCGAGTACTGGCCTCTTTCCTGTACGGCTGTACCTGGTAATAGTTATGAGGGAAGATTTTTTACTTGATTGCTATCCCGCTGTGCTGATGTTCATCATTGAAGTTTAAAATGTTGTTTCTTGTATTTTTCCAGATTTGGAAGACATTCTTCCTCAAATCATTCACCAATTAGGTAGGTTTTGTATATCCATATTCTCGACATATATGATTTATTCGGCCAGCTCCAAGGATTTTACTAAGAAAATTAATTTTCATACCCTCAGGTCCAGATAACTTGGAGAATTTGAAGAAACTAGCAGAACAGTTTCAGAAACAAGCTCCCACTTCTGCCACTGGAGCACCAGAAGATGATGGGGATGAGGTTCCAGATCTTGTTGAAGGTGAGACATTTGAAGCTGCTGCAGAGGAAGGCCATAATCACGCTTCCTAAAGATCCCTTTTTAATTTTTGTTTTTTGTTATATATGTTCTGTTGCTTTATTCAATGTCTACGCTGACAATTGAAGATTGGTTCTTGATGCTTTTAAAATTAAGTATCTTACTGTGTTTTCACACAGTTTTTTATATTCGACATTCGCTTCTTGAGTGTTCTTTTCTTTGAAATGCCCTAGGATTTCAAAACATATGTAATATGCGATTCTATTTTAGATTCTGTAGCAAATGCTGATATTTGTGTCGAATGAAAATATTTGAATTGCAATGGACTCGATTGCAATTTCACTTTGGAACCAGAGTTTGTTCTGGTGGCACTTGACATTGACCTGACCTCCTCTGGACACTTTCTCCGACTAGGTCTGCAACGAGCCCAGTTGGCTCAAGCAGAACCCTGATACTCAAGCTCAACTCGTTCAAGCTGGACTCAAATAACATCGCATGACTTGAGCTTGCCAAGTTCGACCTTGTCAAGCATTGATCTAACTTGAAAATAACCTTTAATTTGATAAAGGGAGTTGTTTCATATTTGACTTATGGTTAACAAGTTAAAAAATTTGAACCACAACAAATTCTCTCCGTTAAAATTTAACGGGGTTCGAGCTCATCTCCTCTTAATTTGTCTGCTACACGAACGAGCTTACTATATTTCCCCAAATTGAGGAACCTTAGTTCCCCTTTGGTGACATCAAATTTGAACCACAACAAATTCTAAGGGTCATCGTTTTCGAGGAACTTGATCATTGGTTGGTAAACAGGTTGCTTTCGTCTCAATTTCTTCGTTTGCAATTTTTTTGTTTGTGATTTTCATTTATGATAGATCCGCTGCATTTTGCAGATATCTTTGTTTACTCTAATAGTGTATCGGAAGATTTTAGGTGAGATTGAGTCATATGTCTTGCATATGATCTAATGTCCATTAAAGTGACTGAAATGAATAAATTTATAAAACATTAGAAATTAATTTATCGGTTCGAAAAAAATAGAGACGATTTCGAGAAATCGACAAGGGACTAAAATGCGTATTAACCTTGATTCGTTCTAAACATTAAAGTCATCTCCAATCCAACATTTTTTCAAATATCATTAGAATTTTCGCTCCAACCAAGCGATATTTGCAAAGCTAGATTCTTTTATTTCCATTTATTTATTGTAATTGTCATTGCTTTGTTTTATTTATAGGCAAAAACTTGTGTGAGACAGTCTCACGGGTCGTATTTTGTAAGAGGGATCTCTTATTTGGGTCATCCATGAAAAAGTATTACTTTTTATGTTAAGAGTATTACTTTTTATTGTGAATATCGGTACGGTTAACCCGTCTCACAGACCGTTTCACAAGAGAACTACTCTTATTTATATGCTTTTATTTTATTAATTTAATTGTTAATTTGACATACGGGTCGTGATACAGCCGTTCCCTAGCGACCACGATCGGGTGCCCACTTAACCTTTTTTTGAAGGAGTTAATTATTTAAATCATTTTCAATATACAAATAATTAAAGATATAATAATGTGTTGATATTTAATAAAGTGTTAATAAATTATTTATTGTAAATAAAATAATAAAGAATTTTCTGATAATATTTCTTAGAGTTGGTGGATTGAAGATGAATTTTATAATTAATATAGAAATTACATTATTTTGAATTTAGTGTTGCACTAAAATATTATAATGGTTGGAAAATGTCTTATTTAGTCCGGGTGACCCAATTTTTTAAAATTTTTAATATATATTAATTTTGAATTAATTTGATAAAAAAAATCATGGCTCAATTTAAAAAACTAAAAGAATTAAGAGTTTAAAATCTTATTGTTGATAGATTAATGATCATTTTTCCGCTATTGATGGGATTGGTTCTCTATGCAACAATAAATTATATAATTTTCATTATATGCATGCGCGTTTTGGGCTATTCCAAATTTTTTTCCCCTTCAACTCTGCTCAAAATTAATTACACCGAATATTCACACACGCACACAAAATTACACCAAAAATATCAATCTGCCGGTCATCTTTGGGAAGCTGCAACTTGATTCTTGAAACCTTCTAGAGGTTTTTGGACAACATTTATTATTATTATTATTATTATTATTATTGAACTACCTAAGTTCAAGTAAAAAAAAATATTGCATTAAAAAAACGGTTGTTAAAGAATTGAAGTCAACGTAGTATCAGAAAAATATCTTCCCTTGAAAGTTGCGTATGTATAATGTAGGGAAATTATTTCATTGGATACTTTAAAAGTTGACTTTTTCAGAAAGAAAGTTTCATATTAAGTTCAATCAAATCAAAATGATGTCCTAAAAAGACAATATTTTGTTATATATGTATAGCTATAGTTTTGAAATTAAAAGTCAAAATTTTAACTTTATCCCATTTTTAAGTCTCTTTCTTTTTTTTTTTTTTTTAAAAAAGGACTTTTGCCTCCCTTTTTACAGCAAATGGAGGTATTCTTTAGCTCTAACAATTTTTATTGATGTCTACTTTTGTTCCTTATGTAGATGAATGCCGATATTCACTTCGCTTCATTATACCAATACATGATAAAAATGAAATAAAAAGTTCTAATGGGGTTTCGAAATTATTTTTATCTGATAATCTTTAATTGTATCTAATCTATGTCTCACCATTATATTGTGTTAAGAAGAAGCGGTTGTCGCTTTATCAAAAGTTATAGCTTGTGGTAATGGTATAACTCAAATATTTTAAATTATAGAACAATTCAGTTTCGATTGATCTATCAAACAAGAACAATTATTGCACCCAACAATCTCTCATCCGATAATTGCACTCATTGCAATCAATGAAAATCAAACTCGTAGTCTTAGCTCTGATATCAATTGTCAGGACCGGGGATTTGTCGCTTTACCAAAAATTATAGCTGATGGTAATGGTGCAACTCAAAATTTTTTAAACTGTATAACAACTCAAACATCATATTTCGATTGTTCTATCGAACATAGATAATAATTACACCCAATATATTGTAAGCTAAATCTAGAAGGTTCGTGGCCAAGAACATGTCAAAATTGGACTTGGTCTACAATCCATTTGAGATAATAATTTACGAAATATTGGAGACTCCAAAAATGACTGATATTCTATGTACATTAGTATGCTCGGAGTTCCATACTTTGGGGTTCTTAAAAAACGTGGAAACTTGAAATCCCACAAGGAAAAAAAAACAAAACAAAACTTTTCAATCATGGCTTGGTATTCGTTTGGCGATACAATTTAAATGATGACAAGTGAATTTAAAAAAAAAAAAAAAAACCAGTTGCTGGTGTTGGAAGGTAAAATCACTCGTTGGAACCATAATCGAAACATGATGTGTTGGATTATTGTACATTTTATAAAATTTAAATTATATTATTATCATCACTTGATAGATTTCGATATGAAATCAACCAAGCGAAATGATATCATATATTGATGTTATCTTTATGTCATTATCGTAGTATTAAATCAAGGTCAATTCAATAAACTGACTATTAACTTGAGTCGTTTTACGCAGACTAAATCATTCATGCATCTCTTTCATCTAATGATTTATCTTTTATATTTATATTGTTTGTTTTCCTCCGAGCAAAAGTTCTATTCATTTGATTTCTTTGATGGACTCTTTCAACTAAATCTAGAAAATGTCCAAACAATCCCTTAGGCTTGCGAAATGTCCAAACCATCCATCCCTTGGACTCGATCCTTTCTATTCCTTACTGAATTATTACATTTGACTTGTTCTAATTCTCAAAGGTTGCTTGACTCAGGACCATAGTCCTACCCCTTTTGCCTTTTCGCGAGTCAAATGTTTGCGAATCGAAAAATATATTTAGGTTTGCCCATGAAAAAGGGCAATAGTGGAAAAGATTATTTCCAGCTGAATTGGTCTTAAAAACATGACTTGATAAAATAAAAGTGAAATAAAAAAGTAACTTGATAAAAATTACTTGGTATTAATTATTTGATACGATATTAAAGATATAGAATTTGATATGTTACATAGTATCTCGATTTATGTTTGTCATCCTTACTGAGAAGTAAAGACTGTACTCTTCGTTTTGTCGAATGTCTCGAGAAGAACAAAATTGGGTCATGGTCTTGTAAATTTATCGTAGTTTAGAATTTGATACGTTAAATTTGAAATATTTGATTAATTTCGAATATTATGATAATGGATTGAACATATAATTTATTAAAGACGTCACCACAATGATACGAGAAATTTTGAAATGTTAATCTTAATTTTTGGACATTTTGATTAATAGATTATTGTTGTTTAGTTCAAAAGTTGTGTGAATGTCTTCGAATGTATCCAATATATACGACGAAAAATAGCGAATTAGACACGTTAATATCTCTTGTTACTTAAACAAATTAAGGATCCACATGGGGTGCAAAGTGTCCAACAACCCCGTTTGCACCAAAAAATTTTTTTAAAAAAATTTTACGGTTTCGAGGAAAAAAACATTTAATTATCTCTTTCTTTAAATAAAATTCATTGGTTTGTGAGTTGATCTAGTCAATTTTAATAAGTTTTTGTAACACGATTTCAATATATATATATATATATATGATACAGATTGATCTGATCGATATTTATAATTAAAATAATAATTTTTCGTGGACCGTATCAGATTTGAGATCTGTATCACGAAATCGACTTTTGAACCTATTATTTTTTTTGCGTATAATAAACCGACAAGAAATTAAAATTTTAAAACATAAATAAAAATTGTAAAACAATAATAATAAAAAAGAGAAATAATGGCTACCATTGTTGTCATCGGATGTGCGTCCATGGTCCCAACTCGGCAACTCCTGACTAATCCACACGTTTTTTCCCTTTGTAGTATATTTTAATGTGTAACAATATATATAAATTTGATATGTTTTCTATTTTTGGTGAGTAATTCACTTGTTGATATGAGGATAATCTAGGAGAATGTTACATCAATGTTGAGTTCACACACATTTTCGTGTCTCGAAAAAACTGTTGTATTAATTATTTCAAGATGGTTATATAGACAAGATAAACATCTTGTCGGTGCCAATGAGTTACTCACCATTCACCAACAAATGTAAAACATATCAAAATTATATCACGTATTCTATTTTTTTCAATTAAGCAAACATGTAAAATTTTCAAAAATATCAATATTGTATTAGCCAAATCATTGTAATAACAATACTAATCAAATTGGACCTATTATGTGCTTCAATATAATTATCGATTATCGTCCTAGCATATTTCCAATACTATGAGGGTTGATCAAACCAAGCCTCCGCAATTTTAGATTCTCTCCACGAATGATATATCATCCGAGATTGTACAAAAGAAATTCCTTTGTAAACTCAATTTATCCGATAATAGGGGTTTTAGAAGAGGAAAAAAATCTCTCTCATAGTAAAGAGGTGAAAATTCTGAACACCGATGTATAGAAAAATACTTCATTTAATAATAAATACAAGTTCTTAACCAAAAATTCATATTTATAGAATAGGATTGAACAATACAAATATGTAAAAATATATCTTGATATATTTATTTTTTATTATCACAACTCTAAATTGACATGAATAATCCTATATAACATGGAAAATGATGTAACACTACTCAAACTTTGTTTTCCAATCTGATTAATAGTTGAATTGAATTAAAACTCCACAAAACCCCGAATGGACCAGCATAAATCTATGTGATATTTTTCAAGGAAGGAGGCTAATATTTTCGAAATCTATTGACTTCATTGATATTTTTATTTTTTTCAAGTAGCCAAATTTTAATGTTAATCCATGACCCTTATTTTTATTTATTGTGATTTTATTCCTTTTTTTTTAATTATAGTCTTTTTTTTACCTAAAGAATGTTACAATTTTTCCAAAATATTTTTAATCAGTTTATAAAATATAAGGATAAATTCTTTATTATTTCAATTGGGAGATGTAACCCTAGTCTAGGTTGGCTTAGTAATTATATTAATGGTACTTGTCTATTAATAAAAAAGTCATCCACAATAAAAAGCCTTTCATAATTAGTGATTTTAATGTGTAAAATTAGGGATTGAGTTAGGCAGCAGTAGAAGTAGGCCGGTAGCACATCATTTTCCCTTAACCGTCATAGTAGGTCTCTTGTGAGACGATCTCACGAATATTTATCTGTGAGACATGTCAACCTTATCGATATTTACAATAAAAAGTAATATTCTTAGCATAAAAAATAATATTTTTTCATAGATGACCCAAATAAGAGATCCGTCTCACAAAATACGATATGTGAGACCGTCTCACACAAATTAATGTCAAACAGCAGACATGCTTTTAAAATTTCATTTTCCATCATATATATAAAATCTAAATAAATCCAACTAAATATATATTTATTTATTCATATTAAAATAAAATTACATAACAATCTTCCTCTCTGCTCCAATATCCACCTGATGATTGGTGGCCGCCATGACTATAATTTAATGACTCACAAAATGCATCATAGTATTTACATGACATATAATGTATTAAAAATTATAATTGATGGTAAAGAAAATTTAAATGTTTAAAATCAAAATTTGATCGTTTTCTTGACAAAATAACAGATATTTCTCCCAAATAAAATCGCATACAGAAGAGTGATTTTGGAACTTTAGAACTACATTATTATCAATTTGAATATGTATCATCATTTCAATATATAATCCAAAAGATTAGTCGTAGAAATCATATCTGAATAACTAAGGTCAGTTAATGAAATATCTTATGTTTTAATATAACATGCTCAATTCATCGTATTGAATTCAAAATAAAAATACTTGGAGCCATTAGACGACCAATTTGATATGTAGTATTAAAACACAAGAGAGTGTAAGTAGCATATACTCAATCAGATAAATCAGTTTCAGATGTAAATCTCAGTTACTCTAATTATTTTCACACACATATAATTTTAGTATACTGCACATCCACATAATAATAATGATGACAGTCATATCAACATAAATATATATGATATACGTGAAACATATCAAAAAATTTATACACTATATACGTATGTCTGAATTGATACAAGATGATTAGAAGGACAATAAGCCACGTCATACAACTGGTTCGATCCAACAACCGGCTGCCTCCCCCAACTGGCTGAACTGTTTATGACTGTTCTCTTTCCCATTCTCATTGGCTTTTTTGTCCACCACTCTCCACTTACAAATATATATATATATAGACACACATATAATGATTTATGTGAGAGGATATTACGTGTAGATTTTGTGAGATGAATATGTTGGAGAGAGGGAATTCAAGAAAATAGAAATGGGTCCTTTTTTCTTCAACTTGTCTTCTTCATAACCTCTTCTTTCCTCCTATAAATTCAACCCAAAAATCCAATTTTAGACTTCTTCTTCCTCTTTGTTGTTTACGCATGGAAGATAGGAGGTATACAGATAGCCAGCACACACAGACACCTACATAGGTGTGTAAATGTACAGATACACACGTAGGTAAGCTTATTCTGGTATTTTTATCTCCCTTTTTTCTGTGAAAAAATGCCAGCTTGGTGGGATAAATTATCCGGCAGGAGCAAGGATTCGGAAACCAGGCCTGAGATTTCTTCGTCAGAGGGCTCATCACTGAAAAGTTTGAAGACGAAGGGGAGAGAAAATGGGAATAACAGAGACAGTAAAGCCCGGAGTTTTGACGAGGTTCTTGTGTTGAAACAATCGATAAATTATCCGAGAAGTAGTCGGGAGTTTTCCCCTGTGGGAGGAGGGTGTTCCGGGTTTTCGGGTTTCGATTCAGCTTCATCTTTGGAGAAGGGGCATCCTTTGCCTAGGCCTTTGGAATCGCCGACGGAGCATCCGGGTCATGTCCATGGCGTCGGGTTGGCGCACGGGTCTGCTTCTGCTTCCAGTGTTAGTTCATCTGCGTCGTCTGATGATCCAGCTCATGTTGCTGATATGGCTGGCTTAAGGTTTGTTGGATTTTCAGCTGGAGATTTTAGATTTTATTCTTGTTTTTTCATGAATGAAATCTTAATCTTGGATATGAATAGTGGTTGGGTCTAATTTGATTCTTGGAGTTTTTGCATCAAGACTGAAAGTTTTGGTTCTTTTTGCTTATGGATCAATTTTTCTTGATTCGTTTCATAGCTCATACGATCTCTTTTTGATTTAGGAATCTGATAAAAAAGTCAATTCAATCAGGCTTTGGGGTTTTTTTATTGTGTTCTCTCTGGTTTTGTGTCTATCCTTGCTATACTAAGCCGTTGACTTATTAGGAAGAGTAAAACCAGAAACTCCAAGAATTAGATATCATAGCGGTATTATCTCTATTAGTTTGCGTGATAAAATTCAGAAGGCCAATGAATTGCTATTATTTGTTTGAGTTTTGGTTATGCCTCAAAGAATTCCTGGTTATGTGGCAGAGGAAATGGGGAGAGCAGAGTGTTAAGTCTGTTGTCACGGAGTCCAGGTCGAGGATCGTGGTGTACTACGGCTGTCACTTCACCTTTTCATGCTCGAATTAATGGTATTAACTTGGACTCGTCAAATGGTAGACTAGAAGATGTAAAAGGCGAGTGCCACAGGTTGCCCCTTCCACCTGGTACTCCTAACAGTCCTTCTGCTTTACCTACTCCTCCAAGAAGTCCGGGGAAACCAGAAAGCTCGGGTAGTAGTTCGTCAAAATGGAGGAAAGGGAGGCTTCTTGGAAGAGGAACTTTTGGTCATGTTTACCTCGGGTTTAATAGGTAATGAAGATTCTAATGTCGTTACCATATGCACGCCTTTGGAAAAAAAAAGGTCATATACTACTATATTTTATAGCTTATACCTTTTCGCATATTTATATTATCTTGTATTGTCTACGTTTGCAGTGAGAATGGGCAAATGTGTGCAATAAAAGAAGTTAGGGTGGTTTCAGAAGATCGATCTTCAAAAGAAAGCCTCAAGCAACTGAACCAGGTACTTCGGATATTTTTTACTTTTCGCGCATATATTTCAACGGCTTTTAACGGATTGTTTTCTTTATGACATATTGGTTATTACAACAGGAGATAACTTTGCTTAGTCAGCTTTCACATCCAAATGTCGTTCAGTACTATGGAAGTGATCTGGTGCGAGTCAAATATTATTTTTGTTTTTTTATCTGATAATGGCACTCAGACTCATGAACCTTGTAACGATGCCCCTTTTTTCTTCCAGAACGAAGTAAGGTTATCCGTTTATTTGGAGTATGTTTCGGGAGGTTCGATCCATAAACTATTGCAAGAATATGGACCTTTCGGGGAGCCTGTTATTCAAAATTACACCAGGCAGATTCTCATCAGGCCTCTCTTACTTACATGGAAAAAACACGGTTCACAGGTGACTCCCGACGCCTTCCCCTGATGCTAAGTATATTAATTTGCATGAAATATTGTGTGTGGGTTTTTCTTTTTTACTTTTTTTTCTCCAATTTGAACCTTTGGTCTCTTCTCTGCAGGGATATAAAGGGAGCAAACATTTTAGTGGATCCCAATGGGGAAATAAAACTTGCTGATTTTGGCATGGCAAAACATGTATCTTCTTCCTTGTTTTCATTATTTATTCGTCTTTCATATGAAATTAGACGCTATTTAATATTACGATTTTTCCAAAGTAAACAGTTAGCTAGCTAAACATAGAACATTACGTGAACACAAACTGATTCTTGAATTTTTTGGGCTGAAAACTGATCAACGATTGGTGGAATACGTCACATGATCCATAATATTGCGCCACGTAAAACTGTTACAATGATGGTTGGAGTAATATTTTGGTATTTTTTTTCTACAGATTTATGGATAATCTGAATTAGATTTTGGTTTTTTACTTTTATCTTACACTCTAATGCAATTTTCCCTCCAAATTTTACAGATAACTGCTTGTTCGTCGATGTTATCCTTCAAAGGCAGCCCTTACTGGATGGCCCCTGAGGTCTCTCTCTCTCTCTCTCTCTCAGTATATATATATGATAGATAGATAGATGAGGATTTTATTTTGTGTACTATTTTTTCTAAGCAAGCATATTTTATTACCCCTCAGGTTGTAATGAATACAAATGGTTACAGCCTTCCAGTGGATATTTGGAGTTTAGGATGCACGGTTCTTGAAATGGCAACATCAAAACCACCTTGGAGCCAATATGAAGGGGTTCGACTTTTAGATTCACGCTGTTGATTCCAAAATTGTTGACTTAGCAATGAAATTACTGGATGTTAATAGTTCTGAATTTATTGTTTAACAGGTTGCTGCTATATTCAAAATTGGAAATAGTAGAGATGCCCCAGAGGTTCCTGATCACTTATCTGCCGATCTGAAAAGTTTGATAAGGATGTGTTTGCAGCGCGAACCATCTGCAAGGCCTACTGCATCTCAACTACTCTGTCACCCTTTTGTTAAAAACCAAACTACACAAAGAGCAAACAATGCCAATATAACCCGAGAAGCATTTCCTCGTGCCTTTGATGGGAGCCGCACTCCGGTAAATTTCCATTCTGTCAATTTCATTGCATCTTGGAAAGGATAGTTAAAACTGGTGCAAATTTCGTGGTTTTTTTTATTTTTTATGAACTTGTCTTCTTCTTAACAGACGGCCCTAGAGCTGCAGTCCAACAGAAAGAACAATTCTTTTGACAGAGATGACACATGGAGATTTGCAGTGCCGAGAACCTTGATGACTCCGAGGTGCACGATTTAACTCTTGAACTATTTGCTATTTATGTATACATTGTGTGAGGGCAAATCCAGGATTCGGGAGATAAGGGCGTCATGTTGCTGGATTTGTTCTTCACCGTGCATATTACTGAATTAATATTGTCTTGAAGTAATTTCTAGTGTCTTATTATTTCTACAGGGATAATGCACGAACCATAACGTCATTGCCCGTCTCTCCCACCTCGAGTCCATTACGACGAGATGCACCTGCGTATAGGAACACTTTCCTTTCTCCACCACCACACCCTTCTTATATGGTTGGTCGAAACAATCATATTTACAGTGAACAATCCGTCTTTCCGTACAGACAACCCAACTCGAGAAGCACGCTTGATCCATTTCTCGAAATGCCTCAATTTAGAGCTATAACCTCAGCTAGATCCCCGACAAGAACCATGCCATAGAATTTTAAATGATGCAAAGAATCCTTTTACCTGAAAAATCCATTTCTGCCTGTCTGGTCGAAGCACGTGAGAGTTGCCTGTGGCCGGAAGGATCCGGCCCAGTCTGGACTGGTTACGGTTTCATCTTGTTTTGTAATCGCCGTACTTCTTGATACTCCCCTGTAAATAGAATATAGATTTACAGTTTTCTGCTGTTGGAATGTAGATCATATGCTAATTAATCGCAACAGTTATTGCTGAAGAATATTATTTTCTCAGCCTTGGATTGAAGCATGGAGTCCTTTTTGATTTTGTGTTTGATCATATATCCATATATGGATAACTCTGAACTTTGACTCTTCCATTTGACTCTAAGATCTCGATTTTAGAACCAGATGTTTTCGATAATAGTAGTTTTCTTGTGAAACGGTCTCACGAATAAATTCTGTTCATATTTACAATAATAAATAATTTTTTTACGTAGATGATTCAAATAGAAAATATGTCTCACAAAATTGACTCGTGAGATCCTCTCGCAAAAGTTTTTATGTTCGGACAATTATAACGAAACTCATAAGATGATATTTGCATTATGTCTCACAAAAGTTTTAATGTTTCGACTGAGACGGTCTCAAGGATAAATTTTGTATATATTTATAATAATAAATAATATTTTTTCATGGATGATCTCAATAAGAGATCCGTCTCACAAAATTGACTCATGAGATCTTCTCATAAAGAATTTTTTGTTTCGACAATTATGACAAAACTCAAAATATGATATTTGTGTTTCGACTCAAAAAATTTTTTGTATTTCAACAATTATAACAAATACACTAAATAAATTGTTAAATAGACTTGAGTTTACTTTTTTTAATCTCAAAATTACTTTTTTTATTCCACTGGAAAATGACACTTTTAAAATATTATTTAACTCTTTTTTTTTTTGATAAAAAGTCAAGAGTAGGTCTCTTGTGAGACAATATCACGAATCTTTATATGTGAGACGCGTCAACCCTACCAATATTCATAATAAAAAGTAATACTCTTAGCATAAAAAATAATATTTTTTATGGATAACCCAAATAAGAGATCTGTCTCACAAAATATGATCCGTAAGACCGTTTCACACAAGTTTTTGTCAAAAGGAGTCCATCTAAGTGCAAACAATCATATATTATTTTTTCTACCGCAAATTAAATTTAAAAATTCAAATCCTTGAAATCGAATATAAAAAAAATAAAATTCAAAAAATTTAATATCATGCATCAGTTATTAACTAATCGTTAATATTCTAACATTACTTACACCTCTTAACAAATTTTGTTTTATCTGTAGATAGTTTATGAAGAAAATAAAATATCATATGTTAATAAAAAATAATAATTTTATTTGTTTTAAGAATTAAACATATTTTTTTTCCTCTATTCTTTCACACTCTTATTTTCTGTCGCTCAAAATGTTTAAATATATACATATGATACGTTTACTTGCTATGATAAATATAAAATCAGTATAAATAATTATTTTTAATAATTATTATCTATATACGTTTACTAATTCGTAAATCTTATATATATTTATCTAATTTAGACTTTAAAACTTAATGATTTATCACTAATAAAATATATTATAAATAATTATTTTTAATCAATATTATTTCTTACTGATGAAAAATTAAACTAACATACTTTTTCAAAAACATAATATATGAAAAATTCTTTTTTAAAAATTATAAAACATGAATAAAAAAATTTAGGATATTATTTAATACATTTCATTTGATTTTATCCTTATCCATAAATTTCTTTACTCAATTTAGTAATTTTTATTTTTTTAAAAAAATAAATAATATTTATGCCTAATAAATTTGATAAATTAAAATAACTTACATGTGAGTTAATAAAGATTTACGTTATTCAATAAAATCACCACCACAATTTCACAAATACAAAATAAAAATAAGATTATTTATTGTATTTAAATGACAAATTGTAACTTGTCACTTAATCATAATTTCAATCGTAAAATTGATACATTTTTTTGATTATCCATAATTATTCCGCGTCCTATAATATGATGTTAAAAATAGATCGAATATTCAGCTTTTTTAAAATCAGTTTATTTGATGTCAGTTACAAAATTTTACCACACAAAATTTTAGAGCTGTAACCTATCCTCGTATATTTTCTCATCTACAAACCAAAGGTCCAAAATGTTCATAATATTATTAACTAGTATTTAACCCGTGGATGATATTATTAAAATTAATTATTATAAAAAATAATAAATATTTAAATTGTAAAAAATAATATAATTATAAAAAAATAAAAATAAGAAACTATTTTTTCGCTAATTTTGAAAAAATTTCTTAAATATAAATGTATGTCGATTAATTATGTTACCCTAAGGCAATGACATGGTTCTTATCGTGTTTAAAATATTAATGTCGACCACCAACCTAAATACATATTTAATTCTTTAATTTCTGAGAATCTATATATATTATTATTTTTTAACATATTATAAATAAATATTTTTAAATCAAATTTAATAAAACTAATGAGAAATATTTTTTTAAAATCATATCACAAATTAAATTGATTGATATAATCACTGCAAAAATTTTAATGTAGTTTATGTTTTTAATAGAGTTTAGTTTCATTTTGAATAAAAAAGTAATAAAATACATATAATACAGAAATTATATTTGAACTAATATAAAAATGAATTAAATTCAAATTTGAACTAAATGAAGTGATGTAATCAATGCAAACAATAAATGAAGTTATCATTTATTGCAGTATATATATTTCAATATTCATGATATTTATTTCATTTTTTAGAAATGACATTTTGGTGGGAAGTTACTATTTTTGGTAAAAACTCTGCTTTTATATATATAGATAATTAGTTTATTAAAAGTTACATAATAAATAATTATTTATATCTATTTTTCCTTAAAATAATTATTAAAAAAAAGAAAAAAAAAGAAGAAAAATTGACATCTAATCAGCTACCCAGCAAGTGGAAAAGTGGTGATAGTTGATACCATGGAAAACGAATCGAGGAATCCTCTCCCCGTAAGACAACCTAATCCCGCCGCCACCCCCGTCGCGGCGGATGTCGGCAACTCGTCGCCCTCGTCTTCCAGAAGATCTGTTGTACGGGCCGAATGGCCCACTATCGATGGCCCGCTAGGCCTGTCACATGATGAATCGCTTACCTACGCCCGAAGATTCTTCAAATGGGGTTTTTTCTGCCTGCCGTTCCTCTGGGCCGTGAATTGCTTCTACTTCTGGCCACTTCCTTCGCCGCCCACATTCTCGTCATTCGGACCCCCTTCTCCGTCGCTGTAAGTTCTTGTTTTCAAGGATTTGGAGGAAGCATTTTACTCGTTTTAGATATATTTAAGAATGTTATATTGTTTTATTTGAAACAATCTTGACTTTCTTGCGATGATATTTGCGAAGTTCTTTCATGCTGCCATTGAGAGCTACACCTGAAATCTCAAGAGCTTTGACTTATCTTTCTAATCGTATGAATGTAAAAATGTCTGTTGCGGGCTTCATAAACCAAATTTTACCTGTGTGGAGCTACATAATCTGAAAACTAAACATTTCATCAACTGAGAAAAGACATTGTATACTGGAAACAAAATCCAGAGAAAAGAATGAAATGGACTACCAGTTATCAACTCAAGGCAGTACAAAAAGAGCTGCCTGATCTTTTGTGAGGTTGCCTGTGACTGATGTTGATGATGCATAGACAAGCATACATTTGAATAGCATCCATATTAATTCATTTTCCGTGAGCCCTGAGGCACCACACCCCATATTTGCTTTCTCATGCCTCATTCGTACACAACTGTCACGTGACTATTAATTCAACTATATCTATATGTATCAAATCGTACTATATATATATATATATATATATATATATATATTTGGACTGGAGTTGACAAACAACCAATACCAATTTTATTCTTTCTTAGTTTAGATTATAAATGGAAATGGGGCGTGGCCAAGTGGTAAGGCAACGGGTTTTGGTCCCGCTATTCGGAGGTTCGAAAATTGCATTTTCCTTATGATTGTTTACCTGGCCTGGTGTCTGAATTTGTCATTTGGAAAGTGTAAAATCTTCCTCACTGTTATCATCATATGTCTGGTAAAGGAAACCCAAGAATTTTCCTCTATATAAATTCAGTGTTTGACATTTTCTGTAATTGCTCTGTTGCACTTAAGAGCCTGTAGCTTTGGTAATTCAATTTTGTGAGTTGCCTTTCAAGTTATTCTAAATATAATGCCTTTCCTCCTTTCCGCAGATCTTGTTGGGTCTGCAATTGGTTTTCTGGTGTTCACGGCTATTCTAACCTCTTGGGCCCTTACTTTTGCCATTGGAGGGGAGCATCTATTTGGCAATGTTTGGGATAATTTGGTAATGTACAATGTTGCTGACAGATATGGATTGTCGGGATGGATTTAGATCTATGCCTAACTGCTGTCTCTGTCATTAATATCATGAATAAAGTATGTATTCCTTCTGAGAATAATTTGATGCTAATATTTGGTTGCTGGATTGTTGTACCCTATGAAAAAAGTATCCATTACAGTTTCTGTTGGTGGAGTTTGTATTTTGTGTAGTGCTTTTTCTGGTGATAACATATGCTTGTACGGTCAGAGTGTATGGGATCATGGAAATGATGCCAACTTTGAGCTCTTATCCCAAAGTGAATATTTATCAGAAAACCAATTATGAAATGTATAAGACCCCAAAATGTACAAAAACCTATGAAGGTGGTGGATCGTGGAGACTGTTAAATTGATCTGTTTGTTTTGAGAGGAACTTGGATCTTTGATTGATTTTAATGCCCCTAAAGTGATTTAGAAGCTTATTATCTTCACGGTTATAGAGATTAACCCATAACTACATATGAAACAAATATAAAGATACAATAACAGGTAGAATTAAAAAGTGTAAAGAATGATGTTTTCTAAGTTCTAATCATGACCAATTTACTCCACATAACCAGCGAAGTGATTTTTAAAATAACTGGGAAGAAACAATTGAACAATGGCGTTTACATAAAAGCTCTTAGAACAAGTTATTGAATCCCTAATTCGCAATCGATCCGACATTACCAAATTGCTCAATTCAGACAACTTCTTGTTAGCATCCTGTATCTCTTTTCACTTGATAATATTGTAAAAAATTGATCAACAACTGGTGAATCATTGGCACTTTATTTTTCACCTATACACTATGAAATATTACTTGTTTTTATCTCAGAATCGTATGAATCGCTTCAATCTAATGAACTTTTCTTTGGCCATCACTAATTGATCAGATTTGTAGATTGGCATATATATGGCAGTGATCTACAAAAGCAAATACTTGTTAGTGTTACCACCTGTATGTGGTCTACTCGTTAGTTAATCTTTGACACTGGTTTGTTGAATATCAGTGTAAACATGAGGTGGCATGCAAGACATCTTCATTTTCAAGTATTGCGGTTTAAGGCATCGTAGGGAGTTATTTTCTATTTGTTCTACGAAATAACATTTTATGCTCTTGTTTTCCTTAAGGTTTCACCTTTTGAGACACAACTTGCGGTGTTGAACAGGCCTGGGCAACTTAACCATAATATTTTTCTGTCCCATGTGGGAAAGTAATGTTTTACCAAATTGTGTAATGGGACGAATCCAGAGAAATGGAGTAGAATATTCATTGGTGTTTGGGGATTGACTATTTAATGGTATGAAAAAAAAGAACTTAAGTAAAAAAGAATAAGTAAATGACATTGTATCTGGTTTAGATAAATCTGTTATTACGCTAGAATCAATCTGGTTAACTGTTCAGTTTTCAGTTGGTCAGCTTGTTTTTTGGGTGAGTGCCATCCTAACACAGGTTTGGAGTTACATTTATTTACTAAACTGGCATATTGTTTAATTTTGATAAATATATGTTCTTCCTTCTATTTTTTACAAGAGCAACCATAGATGTCACTGGATGACTGGAAGCGCCAAAAGATGGAAATAATTAAAGACTCTCAATATCACGAAGAGTTTATGGTGCTGTGTACCTTTGTACTCAGCTATCTTAGAAGACTAGATGTTTGTATCGCAACCCACTTTTGTTGGAATAGCTTTTGTTGGAATATATGTGGCACAGTTGACACAGCCCTTGATCTAGTGGCCTGCATATCTTGGTGGTCTACTAGTCTTCCCCAATAGAAATAATGTGCCAGTTAATATCAGAGAAGTTCCTCAAACTCTCTTCGCTCTTGTTAGAATGATGGAAACTCACATCATCTTGACTATTCACATCTATCAACTTACATTTATCGAGTCAAGGAAAAAAAACTTGCAATTATGATTAAGAGGGAAAAACACACGTTCTTTTGAATTCATTTTCACACTACTTTTTTAGACTGGTTTTAGCAAATATTCTCTTCGCCAGTCTTTCTTTTTATTTTTATGTACTTGACCTCGTATCGACACGTGGAAAAGAGATATCGAGGGCGTTGGACAATAAATGTGTTTACGTTACGGCTGGAGTTTGGTGAATATTAGGTGGCGGATTCGGTCAATGTAATCACATCGACAAAATCAGTTTCACTTAATAATCTGATTCAAATTAATAAAATCTCACCTCTCATACATCCATGATAGTTGTTTCTGTACTCTATATATATCTCGGTGCGGGCTGCCTGATGGGAGAACCCATGGAATAGAGCTCGATAATATATGCTTTTCTAGCAATGGAGGACTCTAGAACAGGGAATGGGGCAAACAAAAAGAAGTTTACATGCAACAAATTTCACTGGAAGCCTGAAGAAGATGTACTGCTGACAAGTCTTGTCCAAAGGTTTGGTCCCAGCAACTGGGAACTCATTGCAAAACACTTCCCAGGAAGAACAGGTATCCATATCCACTCTCTGTGAAATTAAATATCCTTTCCAATTTCGTAACTAAAAATTACAGCTTGTCCATTTTATTTTAATCACAGGGAAGAGTTGTCGCTTAAGGTGGGTGAATCAATTGGATCCCGAAATTGTTAAGAAGCCGTTTACTGTAGAGGAGAAGCGAAGGCTTCTTGAACTTCATCAATGCTATGGAAACAAATGGGCAATTATTTCTAAACATTTAAATGGCCGAACAGATAATCAAGTGAAGAATCAGTACCATGTAATTATCGGAAGTCGAACGATTAGAGCCTCTAGCCCACCTTCTAGTGACAACCCAGAAGACACTCCTAAAGAAGAATCTATGAATTTGTCTCACTTTGAGAATGTATCATCAATGGAACCTGGTTCTCAAGTTTCAAATGTTTCCTATAACATAGACAACAACAGTGGCTTTGATCCACTTTCTGATGTTACTCCTTATAGGGTTGAGTTGCCATTTATTGACAGCGGACCTTCTATGTATGGCAAGGATGAAATGTGGTTTGCAACAAGTGGCTCAAATCCGGGCATGATTGATCCTCGTTCTTTTGACAACGCTAATCTAGGATACATCGGTTCTGATCAGAACACAATCTGGGACGATGAGATGAATTCTGATGTTAGCTATACTGAACTCTTGAATCTTCCTACAGTAACTCCTCCCCAGCAAGGATATGTCAAAGATCCTCAATTCATAGACTTTTTTGGGCTTGAAAATCCTTGATAAATTTGCTTTCGTACTTTCTTTTTATGAGTGTGTTTGTGTGTTGTTTTGATAATTAAATGAGCACATCAGGAAGTGCCATCCTGTTTGAATTTGTGTTTTGAGTCAGTCTGTCGTTGATTTGGGTCTGTTTGAGTTAAGAAAACCGTTTCCTTTTCCCTATTTCTGTCTTGGCTCTATCTGGGTTTTACTACTTTCATGTAAGAAATATTTCCCATATTGTAAGATGCTACATTCTCACAGGCCTGCGGAGACCGATTAATGACACTAGTAAGCGGGATCGAACCAGATGTCGATGTACCCTGTCTGCTGTTCTTTAACTGGTCCATTTGTATCGACCACCCCGGCTAGTCCATCCGTTGAGAGGCATTGTTGGACAATGATGACATAATAATTCCTAGGAAGATATAATTTGGTATCGGAAATTTCTTTGACAAAAACAAGATTGTTGTCAAATGAGGCCGTGGGCCAAAATAATGCTGCAACATTCATAAACTCAACTCGAAGTTATAATCGGAACACAAAAAAACTACAATTTGACTTCTCCAATTCAATAATTCATTTTCATCAAATCTAAGAGAATTAAACGTATCTATGATGTGAACACCGACGTTCCCGTTATGCTGAAAATATTGCATATAAATTAGGAATTAAAAAATAAAGTGAAACAACAGAATGTGTCATAACTTATAAAAACAAATATTAATTTTGCTGGGACATCTTCTGAACAATACATGAATGATATGGAACAGTTAAATCAAGCTTGTAAAAGAGCCTAGTAAACATGTTGCCATAGGTCTCAGTTGCATTTCATCTGTTGAAACACGGTTCCAAGACCGATCCTCGACTAGTTCCGATCACGATTCTTATGGACCGGATTAAGACGGTTCCAAATCCATGTACTGACTAACTTCTAATTGATTTGGTGAATCGCAGTTAAAATTACAATTATATCATCGTAATATAATTTTATTTATGATTTTTTTTAAATTTTATTGAAATAATATTTCTCTTTAAATCTTTCAATCATATCTTTATTTATAATTTTAAGTTCAATCCAAAATTCATCCATATATTTAATTGGCAAAAACTTGTGTGACACGGTCTCACGGGCTGTATTTTGTGAGACGGATCTCTGATTTGGGTCATCCATTAAAAAGTATTACTTTTTATGCTAAGAGTATTATTTTTTATTATGAATATCCATAGAGTTGACCCGTCTCACAGATTAAGATTCGTGAGACCGTCTCACAAGAGACCTACCCTGTTTAATTTTTAGAAGATTATATATCACTCCCAATAAACAATATTAAAAATGATTAATTTTAAAACAACAAAAAACATGTTTATACAATTATTCCAACTACATAGAACACAACGCGTGAAAATAATACTAGTATAAATGAAATTTCAAACTAAAGAAATATTGATTTTTCATATCTTCATTTTATCAATCTCAAATAAAATATTTCAAAATCCACTCACTATCTAATTTTTTCAAATATCTTGCAATATCTTCAAAAATCTGCAAGAAATAAATATGCACAATATTTTCAAAATCTCCAGGAAATAGATACGCAAAATATTTTCAAAATCACATAAATATTCTTTAAATCTATTCAAACTTATCCAAAATAATTTTATGGAAAATTTTGCGACCAAATATTTTCAATTTTTTATTATTTCAAATAAATCACAAAAAATAAAGCAAAATAAACAAATTTCAAAAAAATATAGTCCAACAGAATACGCAAATAATGTGTTTTTCTTATCATCACACTATTATTGTGGTGTATTACCGGGACTATACTTTTTATATCTCATAATTTTTTCCCATGCAAAATTATGATTAGGGGTAAAGAATTTGAATGGTCGATCAAGATGAATAAAATCGTCTTGCTGCAAATTAGGGCTTAGAGTGAAGTCATACGATGTTGGATCTCTGGACCTATGTGTTTAATTGAGATGTTTTGTACATTTTCTCACTAATGTTGTGGTTTATTTATATATATATTTACCGCTACCTATCCGGTAAAACCTCGGGTCAACTCATACAAACCACCTAGCTAGTCAGTTAAACTACACCGGCAAACTATATGCGACAGGTTTACCCGATAAAGTATTGTTAAGAAAAATCGAATTCTTGAACACTAATTAATCGTTTACCTCCTCTACCAACTCGGACACCCTACCAGGGCCTAATGTTGTAGTTTATTTTATTTTGATGTTTTGATTCTCCTCCTGGCATGATTGTGTTTGAGTATCTTCGTAACTAATTTAAACTACAAAAGCTGCATAATCTGTATCAGAAGTTTGTATCAGTGGCCTGCTTTCAACTCCCACTCATTTCTAGGTGTTTGTATTGTATTACGATACCCATTATCGACGTAGTTCTTGGTGTTTTCCCTATATTTTTTTGGTAGCTCATGTATCCAGGCTTTTTGCCTGATTAATCCTAGGGGAAGAATGATATCTCTGTAGGTTAATCTTCTTTTCGGTAGCTAATTACATAAAAACTCCAGAGTTAAGCGTGCTTGACTTGGTGCAATTTTGGGATGGGTGACCTCCTGGGAAGTTTCCCAGGGTGCGTGTGAGTGAGGACATAGACTCGTCTTGATACACTGAGGACAGTCGTCAAATCCGAAACATTACACACCATTTGGCTTATTGATTGGCTCTTTGTTGCTAAACCCTTGAGGATGCTTTGGCAAGCTTATTTTTCTTATCGGACTCGAGGAAAAAAAAAAACTCACTTCTTTTTTTAAAAAAACATTGAAATCCCATTATAAAAAGTTTATTACACGAAATCAGATATATTGAAAACAACACTTATTTTATATTCACATGATATATATATCCGATTTGTAGGCATAGTCAAATATTGCAACCACTTCGGATTGAATGTCAAAGAGAACACACAAATATACAATTGAGGGTATTCGAGTAACAGTGTCACTCGAACAACCTCCCAATAAACAGTGTCCTAAAAGGTTTGATTAAGCCTCTCTTAATATATCTCGCTTAATCTTGAAGCTTCATTCAAACGTTTCGCTTGGCCAAAAGCGATCAAATATAGATTGATCATATTAAGTGCCATTCAGTAAGCTTAAATGCGATTTTTTTAAAAACGAAATTGATGAATAAGAAGAAGAGGAAACACAAATTAGCGATTTTATTGGTAATAAATTATTACTTATTTTTACTATGGTGCTAGAACCTTTTAATGAAATTGTACTGTAAATAAATTTTAATTTGGGCCAATGTTCTACAAAGGATTTAGTACATATATCATATAATAGTAATTAGTTACAAGGCTATTTTTCGGGTTTACATATAAGCTAACATGACTATAAGTTCCCAGTTCAAAGGATTATGTAATTTTAAGAAGTAATTCTTGTATTTCTACCATGTCAGAGTTAAACCTGTCTTCATCTACAAACTTTTGTCTTCCATTCTTTATCTCTATCCAACTGGCTTCTTTCTTGAGATCCCTTTCGTCCATGAGTTTTCTAATTTGACCTGAATCATTCCATCTCCCAGCTGTAGCATAAATATGGAAAGCATCACATATATTCCAGTATTTTTAGGCTCTAGCTCAAATAAAGCTTCTGCTGCCTTTGTGGCAAGTTCCAGGTTTCCAAGGATTCGACAAGAACTTAGCAGAGAACCCCAGATTCCAGTGTGATCAGCACCATTTCGAGCTTTCTCAATCACCTCTATTGCTTCTTTGAGCCTATTCTTCCGTCCAAGCAAATCGACCAAAATTGAATAATGCTGTATTGGTGGAATAAGAATAAAATCCCTTTCCATCATTTCAAGAACTTGAACTCCTTTAGATACTAGACCTGAGTGGCCACAAGCTGATAAAACTGCCAGGAAAGTCACATGATTTGGTTTTACATTTGCTTTCATCATCATCTCAAAGATGGAAATCGATGCCTCTCCATGACCGTTTTGAGCAAGACCAGTTAATTATGGAATTCCACGTAACAATGTCTTCAGCATATAGCTGTCTCAAACAACCTCAATGAAGATACCATATCACCACACTTGTTATACATGTCCATTAGTGCATTGATAAACAAACATTATTGAAGACCGGATTACATCCGATTCAAATGACATAGCAATGGATTTGCTTCCCTCTTCCAATGACAGCTAAATCAGCACAAGCAATAAAGCACTAACATATGTAATATCGTTAGGGACTACACTTTCATCCACCATTTTCTTGTAAAATGACAGATTTTTCTCCCTCCTCATTTCGTACCAATTCCATGATCGAAGCGGTCCAAGAAACCACATTCTTAACCGGAATTTGATCGAAAACCGAACAAGCATCTTCCATTCTAGATGCATTGCCATAAGCAACCACCTTTGAATTCCAAGAAACAACATCTTTCTCTTCCATTCGACAAAAAGTTGAATAAGAACTCTCAACTTCACCACATTTCCGTAAGCATCAATCCAAGCATTGGAAACAACTACATTGAAATCCAAATCCATCGCAATCGCAACACCGTGTACTTGGCACAGAAACCCCAACATGACGGAGAAATAAATAAGGTAACATCGCAACGGAATACCACAAGTAATATCAATAATTGTATAAAATTGACATCAATATTTGTTTTAATTCACCTCAAAATTAGACTACATCTACTCTAACCCATCAAGAAGATCACTTCTTGTTGTTATTAATAACAAAGAAGACTCAACAAAGAAGATAAGGGAATTGAGAATACAAAATATTTCGAATACTCTGATTTTAACACTCACTTTTACCGTAACGATGGCTTGAATATTAGCAAGCCAAGCTAGCACATGAATTTACCAAACCAACAACCGTAAACTCATCCATCAAAATTGCATTCCTACCGCATCTTTGCATTCACATTAACAAATCAACTGTTTCCTCAATCACAGATTTATAACTCACAATATTTGGTTCAGGCATTTCATGAAGCAGCTGGTGGGCCCATTCGAAAACAAACCATTTGACCGTAAGCAGTGATCATAGTATTCCACGAGTGTGCCTTTTTGAGTGCAAGATTATCGAACACTTGATGGGCCGAATCTATCGAACTGCATTTGGAATACAAGTCTTAAGGCGGTTGCCGAAAAACGTATCAAGATTTAAACCTGTTTTGATTAGGTGCGACTGTAGAGTCGTCCCCAGCTTGAAATTCTTGGTTTTGATGCGGTTTGAGAGCACGGATGCACAAAAAATTTGAGGTTCATCAGCCAAGATTTTCGTTAATTCTGCATTAGATTCCTAAAGGGACTATTGTTCCACAACCACTCGATACTTTTTAGTGGAAATTGACTCGTTTTTTGACAAATAAAATTCGATAAATAACAACTATAGTCGTTTTACATTCTAGAAGCTTAAAACGTAAACAAATTTATTGAACTCTTACATCAGCTGAAGATGTATAAACATAAAACAGAAGAACAGTAACTAAATAGCATAGCAGCAGCTTAATAACTCCTCTTTCACCAATAATATCATCTAAATTTTGTCGCTGTTTTTCAATAGTTGCAGCATATTTTTCGTTCTACCAGGTTCTGAATTTCCCTTGAGGAATAGGTAAATTCACCCAAGAATTGAAATTTCTATCCGAATCAACAGAGAGGATATCCTGCTATCGTGTTCTTTATGAGAGAGGCCAGCTACTAAGCAACAATTGCGTACAGGTCTTCTGCCTATGATCCACACTTTGCATTATATGTTTGCACTAGTGCAAAAAAAGAAAAGAAAAGAAAAGAAAAGGCTAGGAAAATATGATTTGGATTACTCAGATTGATAAGAACATTGATGTGAAGATGTACAAAGACATGGCTATACTTCAAACAATGGACTCTATCTTCTATAAAGCTCAAAGACAGGGAAGAATATCATTTTATGTCACTTCCATTGGAGAAGATAAGGCCATTAACTAGGAGTATGTGATCAATCTTTAACAATAATGGTTGTAAACATCAAAGATTTCTGTTAGACTAATATCTTTTTATGTCACTTCCGTTGGAGAAGATTCTTATTATCAATCTTTAAGACTTTGATATGTGATATAATTCTTAAAATTCCATAATCCTTTGAACTGGGAACTTATAGTCATGTTAGCTTATAGTCCTCATGATATTGACACACTTTGATACTTGATCTATTTCTTTCAATAATATATATTTCTTTCAATACATCATAAAATCATTATATTTCATGTGCACAAATGTATAAATAATTATAATTGTGTTACTTTTAGAACACCAACGAATATTTCATATAATTGAGTATTGGAACACATTGTGCTTCTTCAGAAACATCAACTTAATTAAATTTAATTATATTCTCAATTGGTTACAACTGCGTGCTGATAACGTGTTGTAAATCATAATAGAAAAGAGAAATAAGCTGAAAGAATTCATAGTAAATATCTAATTGTAAGTTTTATTGAACTCAATCATCCTATTTATAAGAAATTACAATATACAAATTTTTACGAATATCATCTTGTTATATTTATCTTCATCACAAAATTTTAAAATCTAAGCAAATTGGAATAATAATCTACAACAAGAATATATTTATATTTTCTTTACAGGGAGCAAAATCGAATTTAAACCAAATATTTATGGATCCCTCTTATCCCAATTTTGTACAAAATTGATGAGAGACTTACGATTGTTTGGACACTTGACCATATTATTTAAATTTTAATTATGTTTAATCTTGTAAGAATAAGTCCATGCATGTAAATCACAAACTAGAATTCAAATATCAAACCCAGCAATTTATTTTTTTTTTAAAAAAAATCCACTGTTATTCAGCTCGCTACTTTATTGGTCAAACACACGTGTATTTTAGTGATTAACTGATATAATAATAAAATAATTTAAATCTCTAATTAATTATCTCTTTATGGGCTTTTAATATAAATATATTTATTTATTTAAATTTTATCTTACCTATTTTGTATCCGTCTATTTAATTGATATTAATTAATATAATAAAAATTATTAAATCTGCAATACAAATATTTTTTAAATTAACTTAATAAGCAACATACGTGAACAATAAAAAATTTTCTACCATAAAAAATTATTTGATAGGAAATTTTGGGAATCAAACTTTTTTTGTTCATTTAACTAATTCAATTTGTGTTTTGGTCAATTAAGTTTTGAAAGTTTGGTCTTGGTACACAAAATTTTAATTTTTTACTATTTTAATTCAATTGCTGACGTGAAATCGAATAAGTCTGCAATATCCAACACCATATTAATATTTTTTGATCTCATGTCACCACTCAGATGAATATAAGAATGAAAGGGAAAAAATTAAATCAAATTTATTGCACAAATCAAAATTTGAAAACCTAAACCAAAGATTTGAGAACGATATCCTTAAGGAATATTTCACCCTACATTTGTGGGCAGTGCCCCCATGTGTAGATCCAGAGTCCAGATTTAGCTACAAGTACATGAGATCCACTATTTTTTTTAAAATCACAAATGTGGCTAAATCTGGACCATCTAAATCCTGTGGGGCAGTATCCCACAGGTAGGATCGAACGATCCATCTTAAAGATAGACGAGAGTCCTTGGGTCCATCTATGTTTCTTGATATGATTGGCTATCGAATGATCTACGTCTAATGGGACAGAGAATAACGGATTGTTTCACCCTGCCTGTGCAATGAACGGCCCGAATCATTCCACATGAGTGATCCGGGTCCACCTCCATGTAAAAAAAAAAAAAAATTGACTCGAAAAAATCCGAGCCGTTGGATCGACCCTTGCGGGCACTGCCAGCAGGGGTAGGGTCGAGTAAACCGAGAATAACATAGGATCATGTTAACTTTTTGCAATGTGTTTGGATAATTTGTTCACTTCAATGAAAGAGAGAGATAAATAAAAATATTCAAGCATTGTAATTTTATATAAATTTAAAAAGATACACCAATAATTATCTTATCATCTTTGAAAATTTAATGAACAAAACTCAAAATTAAAATTTTCATTATTATTGTTGTTGTTATTAATATTATATTGTAAGAATAAGTCCACGCATGTAAATCACAAATTAAGGGGAAAAAATCAGACCCGAAAGGATTAAAACTAAATCTCCTATAATTAAGTTATCTGGGTTATATATTGGTGGATAATTGATGTAATAAAAATAATAACAATAACAGAATAACTATTGTATATAAATATCTCAATCCAGTATTTTCACTAATTTATTTAAATTTAATATCTTAGCTCCAGCATTTTTAAGTTGATTAATATATTACATTATCTAAATTTAAATTTTATAATGAGTCAGTATTCAATCATATGACTATTATTATTTGTTAATATATATATATATATATATATTATATCAAAGAAGAGGTCCGTATAATAACTAATTTTACTAAATTCGTGCTCTATAACATAAATATTGTTCTTATTATTTATTATTAAATATATTATTATAAAGAATCCTAATCCTAATAGGATTCTTTGTTCTGTACATTGTTATATAAACACACACATATATGCGATGCTTTGTTCTAAACACCGCGACTTTGATCATCTTCTCCTCTTCCCCGACTGAATCGTTAAACTTTTCCTTAAGAAAATAATACAATTCTCGATGGCGCCACCAGTTTTCGTGGATGAGAAGGGCGGAGATTCTTTTCCGTCAAAGTTGACTAAGCAAGTCGTAGTTTGTTCCATCATAGCAGCCTTTGGAGGTCTCATGTTTGGCTATGATATCGGTATATCAGGTGCGAGATCACGATTTTACGTAATTGTTTTTATGCAAATTTGTTATTTGTTGAAGAAATCAAACCAAGATCACAAATTCCACGTAGAATTTTAGTTCACGAAACCAACTTTAAGAAACGGACTGATCAAACATATGATGTTTACAAGATTCCTTTTTTTGTTCTGATTTGCTTCAAGAGCCTGAAACTGTATATTATGATTAATCTTGCAATCTTTATATTTTCTTTAAAATCTTGAAATAATATTTTCATAAACAAATTTATATGTAAATAATATATGATAATACATGAATCAATGTCATGCAGGAGGAGTAACATCCATGGATAGTTTCTTGCTGAAATTCTTCCCCGTTGTGTACGAAAAGAAGCACAGAGCGAAAGAAGATAACTACTGCAAATATGACAATCAGATGCTCCAACTATTCACATCGTCTCTGTACTTAGCAGCGGTGGTGTGCAGCTTCTTCGCGTCGTTTTGCTGCAAGAAGTTCGGGCGGAAGCGCACCATGCAGATGGCGGCGGCCTTCTTTTTCGTCGGAGTCATCCTCAACGCCGCCGCAGTCAATCTCCCTATGCTCATCGTCGGTCGCCTTTGTCTAGGTGCCGGAGTTGGGTTTGGAAATCAGGTATAAGATTCTTATATTTTTAAAATTAGCAACAATAATTTTACGTCCAATTTATTTAAAAAATTGTGGTAATAAAATATAAATTAATATCTGTTGTATATATTCCTATATATTTAATGTGGCAATATTTTTTATATATAATTTTTCTCTCTATTATTATTATTATTATTTTCTCCATCCCTTGGCCGACTTGAATTAGAAGTAATTAATTGTCTTGGATTTGAGATAAAATTATGATCCTAGCAATCAGATGATGATGCAATTCATTTTTTTATTTTTTTTAAATTTAACAAAATATCTTTTTGTTTAATTTGTTGAAATAATTAGATATTGAGGACATAAACTCTAATATTTATTTCTATTTATAAATTTTGAAACGCAGGCAGTGCCACTATTTATATCAGAAATTGCACCAGCAAGGTATAGAGGAGGCCTAAACATATGCTTCCAAATGCTGATCACAGTAGGCATTTTGATAGCAAATCTAGTCAACTATTTTACATCCAAAATGCTCACTTATGGCTGGAGGATATCACTTGGTGGTGCTGCATTCCCGGCCATTTTCCTCGGCTTAGGATCACTTCTCATCGTCGAGACACCCACGAGCCTGATCGAGCGTGGCAACACGGATGAGGGTTTAAGGGTACTAAAGAAAATCCGAGGCGTAGAAGACGTGCAAGAAGAGTATACTGCAATCTTTCGTGCCACAGAGGCTGCGAAAAAGATCGAGAACCCTTTTAAAAACTTGTTGAAAAGATCCAGTATTCCTCAACTTTTCTGTGGAACGATGCTGCAAGTTTTCCAGCAGTTTACCGGGATCAATGTGATCATGTTTTATGCCCCTGTGTTGTTTCAAACTATTGGGCTCGGGTCAGATGCTTCGTTACTATCAGCTGTGGTTACAGGTTCTGTGAATTCGGGCTCCACTTTGGTTGCAATATTCGGTGTTGATAGGTTTGGAAGAAGGGCCCTACTCATCGAGGCTGCAATCCAAATGCTTGTTTCTCAGGTATGTACTCAAGATTGTAACATTTTAAATCTATGATAACTATATTAAGAATGAGATTCTTACATGCCTTTTTATGTAGTGTATCACAGGAGTGATTCTCGCCAGCCAATTGGGCTCAACAAATGCTATATCCAAGCTATACGCGTACATAGTAATGGCCTTGATCTGTGTCTTTGTCTCGGGTTTCGCCTGGTCGTGGGGTCCCCTCGGCTGGTTGATCCCGAGTGAGATATTCCCGTTGGAGACACGGACTGCAGGCTTTTTCTTTGCAGTCAGCATGAACATGATCTGCACATTCATAATTGCTCAAGCTTTCTTGACGATGCTTTGCCATATGAGGTCGGGTATCTTCTTCTTTTTCGCTGCCTGGATCGTTGTTATGGGATGTTTCGCCAAATTCTTGTTACCTGAAACCAAAGGAGTTCCCATAGATGAGATGAATGAGAGAGTCTGGAAAAAACACTGGTTCTGGCATAGGTTCTTCACGGATGAAGAAGGTGACCAATCTTGTGTGGAGAAAGAGCTCAAATTACAAGTTACCAAAGACGAAGTTTGATTTAGTTCATTTTTTGTTTGGTTTTGGTTGTTTTAGTTCTTAGGATTAATGTTTAGATTTTTTGTTTGGCTTGGATGTTTTAGTTCTTACATTGATATTTAGATTTTTACTTAGGATTGGAGTTTATATTTTGGTTAATTACGCTGGATCTCTCCCTTAGTTTGATTATTCCAATTAAATACTACATAGTTTTTCGTTTGCTCTTTCTTTACATCAGCTTCAATATCCGATTACTTGGATCATTTCAACCTTTTCTTAATATTTGGTGTACTATATATATCTTCTACTGTCCAACTTTTGCATTTAGTGAGCTGAGAAGGTTTATCGAAACACGGTGTGTGCACGACGAGAGGCAAAGTAAACTACCCCATAACTTTCGTTGCTTGTAAAAGTTATCAAATAGTATTCCATAGATTTTTTCATTGCCTGCATTTAGGAACCTCTGATTGAGCACGCGGTGCCCATGTTGACAAGACCCCGAAACCAAGGCCTGCATCAAAGAATGCAGCAAAAGAAGCTACATTGTATCCAAGATAATTTACCTATTATATACATTTGTATATCAATTTATCATTGGAAAGTCAGGAGGGTAGTCCTGCTGATGCTTTTCCACGTCTCTCTAAGCGATTTTTCTTAGTAACAGAGGTTGGAAGGTGGAACATCATACACATCTGGGAAAATTTCTTCTGAACCTGGTTTCTCAATCTTCTCTGCAACTTGAGTTGTATGCAACACCTGTGGCACAATGGTTTCCAATATCAAACTCGTGCACAAAGATGCTTTGGCGTCTAAAAGAATCGAGCATTATGAGCCTACTAGGTCCGCTTGTTTTTACCTCCTTCCGAGTAGTGTCCCGTAATTCGGACTCAGCTTGAGAATTCCACCAACCATCTCCTTCAAGCGATTTTTGAAACCTTGCCACGGGATCTTGACCTAATCTCCACCACTCTTATCTCTGTAATAGGGCGATATTTGGAAGAATCGTCAAACGTGGAGTGGTGTCCTATTCGGTACGTGAGGGCCTGTTAGTGAAAAGGATCAGCTCTGAAAAAACAAACAAAACATAACACGAAAATCCTTTTTCACGTTACATATAAAACAATAGAGAACTGTGTTTCACCTCGATCAAAACTGGTCTGGATTTCATTAATTGCCATTTTGAGAGCAACATGAACAATGCTGAACACAGCAAAGGCGTCATTACCTTCAGCTCGAATGCTACGTACTCCGTATGCTTGACCTCTAACCACAATACCATCACCTTTGTACAGACAAAATAAAGAAGCCAATAAGAGAACCAACAAGGAAATTTTTGTGATTATGCCTTGTGGATATATAGGATAACATATACTTTGAAACTGTTGGCTCACTGGGGTACTGATAGCCCATCCATTGTTTCGGCAGAAAAGTATGACTGGAGCCTCCATGACAGCAGCAAATTTAAAGCAGCAAGGGAAATATCCCGAACGTTTATCAGTATAACAAGAATTATATCACATATCAAAGCCTTAAAGATTGATAATAAGAATCTTCTCCAATGGAAGTGACATAAAATAAAAGATATTAGTCTAACAAGTCTTTGATGTTTACAACCATTATTGTTAAAAGATTGATCACATACTCCTAGTTAATGGCCTCTTTTCCAATGGAAGTGACATAAAATGATATTCTTCCCTGTCTTTGAGCTTTATAGAAGATAGAGTCCATTGTTTGAAGTATAGCCATGTCTTTGTACATCTTCACATCAATGTTCTTTTCAATCTGAGTAAACCAAATCATATTTTCCTAGCCTTTTCTTTTCTTTTATTTTCTTTTTTTGCACTAGTGCAAACATATAATGCAAAGTGTGGATCATAGGCAGAAGACCTGTACACAATTGTTGCTTAGTAGCTGCCCTCTCTCATCAAGAACACGATAGCAGGATATCCTCTCTGTTGATTCGTATAGAGATTTCAATTCTTGAGTGAATTTAACTATTCCTCAAGGGAAATTCAGAACCTGGTAGAACGAAAAATATACTGCAACTATTGAAAAACAGCGACAGAATTTAGATGATATTATTGGTGAAAGAGGAGTTATTAAGCTGCTGCTATGCTATTTAGTTACTGTTCTTCTGTTTTAGGTTTTTACATCTTCAGCTGATGTAAGAGTTCAATAAATTTGTTTACGTTTTAAGTTTCTAGAATGTAAAACGACTATACTCGTTATTTATCGAATTTTATTTGTCAAAAAACGAGTCAATTTCCACTAAAGTATCGAGTGGCATGAACAAAGACAAAGTGGAACAACAGTACTCCCTTTAGGAATCTAATGCAGAATTACCGAAAATCTTGGCTGATGAACCTCAAATTTGTTGTGCATCCGTTCTCTCAAACTGCATCAAAACCATGAATTTAAAGCTGGGGACAACTCTACAGTCGCACCTAATCAAAACAGGTTTAAATCTTGACACGTTTTTCGCCAACCGCCTTAAGACTTGTATTCCAAATGCAGTTCGATAGATTCGGCCCATCAAGTGTTCGATAATCTTGCACTCAAAAAGGCACACTCGTGGAATACTATGATCACTGCTTACGGTCAAATGGTTTGTTTTCGAAGGGCCCACCAGCTGCTTCATGAAATGCCTGAACCAAATATTGTGAGTTATAAATCTGTGATTGAGGAAACAGTTGATTTGTTTATGTGAATGCAAAGATGCGGTAGGAATGCAATTTTGATGGATGAGTTTACGGTTGTTGGTTTGGTAAATTCATGTGCTAGTTTGACTTGCTAATATTCAAGCCACCGTTACGGTGAAAGTGAGTGTTAAAATCGAAATGTTTGAAATATTTTGTATTCTCAATTCTCTTGTTTTTCTGTTGAGTATTCTTTGTTATTAATAACAAAAAGAAGTGATCTTTTTGATGGGGTTTGAGTAGATGTAGCCTAATTTCGGGTTGTCAACATCAGCAATAATGATGCTGCGAAATTCCAATGCCAATGTGACAATAGGCACAAGCATCATCGACAACAACACAATTTATCAAAAACAAAAGACCACGACGGACTCCCTCGATCGACTACCATGGCAATTACTGTTTCGAAGATGACGAAGGTCGTCAAAAAAATTGCAAGATCTTTAGTAACATGAGATCACTCAATGTTATGTACCTGAGTTTCTTCACTTTGTCATGGGAGAAATTACTTATGGCATTGATATTGTCTTGAAGCTTATTATGGATAGATAACCACTCAAGCTTTAGCCTTTAGGATTCATAAGGACCTCTGACCTCTTTATTATTTGCATGTTTGAAATTAAAAGAATTGAAACTTCTGTACAAACTCAAATTTCATGGAATTTGGGTCCAAATTAAGTTGTCATATATGATCCAAAGAATACTAGATACCGGAGAATTCTAGAGGCCTTGTTCCTAAGTCCATCACATTATTTATCAGTCCAAATTATATTATATGAGTCCAATAAACAAGAAGTTGTGATCCTTATCTGTTCACATGAATTATTTTTTCTGTCTTTTAATTTATGGAATTCTGCCATCGGGACTCTCCATATTTATAATGAGCGACGATATTGGAGTTTTCGACTTTGATCCAAGATTCATTTCCAAGATTGTAAATTTCCATTTCCCATGTTTTTAACCCATAAAAGGGTTTTCCACTTAAACATGCATGTATTCTAACTAATTCTTGCTTCATCATTTATTAATGAAAACCGATTTAGACTGAGGTCCTCGTCAACAAGCTAGCTAGCTAGATATTTTTCATTTTCAATGTAGAAAAAATAGACAGGCATCAGCATTTATTGACATGGACCCCTTCCTATATACATTAGACAGACTAACTTCATTCAAGTTTCTTCCAAATAAAGATAGAATTGAAGTTTGATGGAGCCTACCATAGACGACATCCAAGAACCATCTCCCCCACACGTGCACATGCATGCATCGCTAACAATAGGATCTTGTTCCAAATTTCTTCAACAAATTGTATAAATCCACGAGGAAAGCCTATGGAGGCAATAGGGTTTTGTCTTTTAGGGTCTCTTAATCTTAATCTTTTAAGTTTCAATAAAATGTTTTGTCTTCTAGCTATCGGGACCTCTCTTGCATTAAATGTTGATTCGTTGTATCAACAATGTAAGACAACCCTTGTGCTAAATCAATCTCTTTAATGAATGTTTCATGAATTCGAGTGACATGAATGTTACGTCTCTTTAATGTTTTGAGATAGTCAAAAATATTTATAAACTTGCCTTTGTCAAGGGAAAGGCATCGTGCTACGCAATATTGTTTTGTACCTTGTCCGGTTAACATCACTTTTGATAAAATTACTGTCACTCTCACTATATAACATATAGTAAAGAAAACTTTCAATTCTTGGCTCAACTTTAAGATAGTTTCGATCCGATGCGCGATTTAGTTGTCTGGTATGACTTTTGATGACTATATATTTATATATATATGCACAGGCACATTTTGTCGGTGTTTACCCCCCAAATCCGATCTCGAAAATGTTAAATTTAAATGGGAATATAATTGAGTAAATCTTTCGGTTGAACAAGAGACAAGTAATGCGTAGATAAAATATAATCGAAAGAAAAAGTCATACATTGCATGCCCGCACTAATATAATTTTACCAAGGTGATGATAAAATTGGTTTCCGACAGAAGATGACAACAATGTTGGTGTAGTGAAAGCTGTGAAAATTGCAGACTTCAAAATTTGACGAACCAACGAAGTGTTTAAAATATAGAGTTATTTTAACAGTTTCGAGTTCTTAAATGATTTTAGAATCTAAATTTTAAGCATTGTTTTGCTGAGAAACCTTATTTAAGACACTATCTGGCTCGTGAGTAAGATGGTGAAAGATAAATCGATATAAATAGATAAGATATCGTATGACGTACAACAATCTTTTGTAGATATTGAACCAAACATTGGATAAAATAAAAGTATATAATCAATCAATTTATTATCTTCTGATAGTGACATCAAGATTATAGATTAGCATGCTCCATTTGGTTGGAAGATAAATAGTGAATAATAAAATAAATTGTTTTGATTTGATAAAAATAGAGGCAATAATAATTTATTAATTATTTGGCATAAGTGTTTTGCATACAAAACTACATCGTGATTATGATACAAGAAAGTTACAATACATTTTTAATTTTCTTTTTAAATTTAAATTAACTCGCGGCTTTGAAGTTATTCTAATGATTTGTATTCTCCCCAAATATGTTTTTTGTTTTCAGAATTAAAATTGATTATTATAATTTTGGTAACCTTGTAGAGATAAAAATCAAAGTTTAAAATGACTTATAATAAAATATAATTTATTTATATAGCAATTTGTGCTAAATGTTTTCGTAAAACGAATAAAAATATAAATTAGTTGGTATAGAATTCATTATTCAGTTAAAAGGCACGATCCTGGACCAATGCCTGACAATTTTCATCGGATTTCATCAATATTGTTGCCCATCCGATTCTACCTTCTATCAGTCTATGAGGACCATAGGTTAGAAAAAAATGACCAGGCCTAAACGTATCCTTGCATTAATTTGAATGTATTTCATTTAAAACCGCAACTAAAGAAATTAAATATATAAATTATCATGTAAGCTACTGTTTAAATCTAAACTCATTCCTAATCGTCACGAATTGATCAATATAAATCAATCTATATTGAACTTCTAAAATAAAATTGCATTTTTTCAAATCTTTGATCATATAAATTTATTTTACAGATACAGTAAAAATCAACTATTTTTCATATCTTTTTATTTTCCAAAAAATTACTACACACAAAATTATAATTTCCATCAAAATTTAATCTACAAGAAAACAATGTAATTGTCACGCCCCAGGCTCGTGCCTGTACAATGAGCTTCTATAGCAACTAGTATGTATCCGTCATCGCTTTACAAAAATTATCAACTCAAGTTGCTATAAAAATATATTATACCTCATTATAAACTAATTTTAAATATTTAATTTTTACTACATGGGACAAGATGTATCACATTAATAATATATATAATTATACTATAAATCACAATTTTCAATATTGCATGAATTATTGTATCATACACCAATATGGTGTGTTTAATTTCTATAAATGAGTGGACCTCCAATCATTTATCTAGCTTGCTAGCTAGCACTGATATTTTCCCAATATAATATACAACAAATAGAGACAGACTCCTACCATGCATATCAAACGAATGGTCAAAATTCGAAGCTCAACACCAATGGGGCCATATATCAAGTGAAATATTCATGAACCTTAGAGCGAAAACAATCAAATCACAGATTCAGACATGGGTTGAACCCAAATCTTGTATGGCTTTTGCAGAACCAGAGGGCATAGAAAATGTGGCAAGATAAAATAAAGAAATGACAAGTGTCCCTAAAATTATGCGTCTGCAAATTTGTCAACCTAAGCTTATGGTTCCTTTGTTTCCTAGATGTCTGTATTTCCTTGAGTTGGAATCAAACGTAAACTGGTTTTTTGTTTTTTTCAAAGAAATATTGTCATATTTTGTCTGCAGACCAGGGTTAGTATTTTGTAGTCTGAATTTGTTTGTCCCCTCTGCTTGTTATTTTATAGGTTTTTGTGGGAAGATATTTATGGCCAGACTCCTGTGGATGGATCACCGCTTTAGGGATTTATTACCTTGTGTCTACTACACTTCTTGTTGCCATGCTCTGTGAGACATGAGAACTTGTGCGAGTTCATGAAATCAAAATCGTGTCGAACTCGAACTACATTTTTCGCACCTAAATTTTGAAGTATAAAAAAGGTTCATCCTTTAAGTTCACGTCTTTAGTTCATCCTTAAAAACAAAGTAGGAAATGACATCTCGACTCTCGTGTCTGAATTCCCCTCGAATTTTTGAACTATCATCTGAACAAGATAATTATCTTTTTTTCATCTCTATCTTTTAGTCGGCACTTATTATTTGAGACCAAACACATTTTGGACGTGTCTCTTTTATAAGTTTCTTATCCTGAATTCTTGTCGGTAACCAAAACAATTAAAATCCATCAGTGGAAGTACTATTTTAGCACATCGCAAAGAAGGTAGACCAAAAGAAATAGTTATCCGCCGGAAGTAGTCACGCCACACAAGAGCCAATACCCTCGGCATGGTCGGAGCCCTTGGATCCCTGGGGTGTTTAGAGGATCCAAGCTGAGGGATGAGGCCTGCAACATACATGATATAGCATAGCCGAAGCCCCTTAAATCTATTTTTATGAAGCAAAATCAGTCCGATCGGATTTCCACACCGATAATACTTGAGATTGATTTTAATATTGATGGGAAAATAGCACTTTACACCCTCGTAAAATGTAAAAAATATAAAGGAACCCACTTACGAAATTAATACGCTTTTACCCCCATTTGCTTTAAAAAAAAAAAAAATCAAGTACATTTACCCATCTGTAAGGTTTTATGCCCGATTTTTTAAAAACACGAGATTATTTAGCAGCTGATAATATATTAGTTTTTTTGTTTTTTAACTCCTTCACGGATCGAATCAATATCTATTAAATATAACCTAAAATTTAACGATTTTAATAAAGATGAAAACTTGGATATAAATGACCAGGTATCTTTTATTGTGTTTGTAATAAAAATATATAGGATCATATGGTACATGATTTGGGCAAAAACTTGTGTGAGACGGTCCCATGTGTCGTATTGTGTGAGACGGATCTCTTATTTGAGTCATCCATGAAAAAATATTATTTTTTATTGTGAATATCGGTAGGGTTGACTCATCTCACAGATAAAGATTTGTGAGACCGTCTCACAAGAGACTTATTCCATGATTTGCTAAACTTTTGTTGTCACATTCAAAGTGACAAAAACATCTAACCATTTCAGTTGATATTTTTGTATAATTAAAAAATGTGGACCTTATGTTTGTTGAGTCCTTTTCCCAAAGTTTCACAACCTTTTGTGATTAAGTCGCTTTAATCATCCTGTTTTAGCTTTATATAAGAGTACTATGATGGAGATTTAAACTGTCTTACAATAACATTTTCATTCCATTCAATAAGGCATCCACAATCGTGGATATAATACATGTCACGTCATCCAAATATCCTCTTCCATCTAAATATTCACCATTGCACACCATTGATTTGTGTGTCAGAGCAATACCCGATTACAAATTTGTAACCGGGTATTGCAACTTTTTTTTTAATTTGTGGTCGACCATTTAAAACATTGGTCGATTATTTGGTCAATTAAGAACGTTAGGTCAATTAAGAACGTTTGATCAATTGTTTTTTCTGCACAACTTTATTTTCTCTGATCAATTAAGAACGTTAGGTTTTGAATGTTGGGTAACGTTCAAATTTTAGTCTATAAATACATAAGTTTTTAAGAAATTAAAATTCATATTTTCAACATCCTACATACATATTTCTCTCACAAAAATTTTTTTGGAATGGATAATAGTTCCAATAATTTTTTTAGTGATCTTTTGAACTCTCCAAATATCGACGAAAATTCAAGTGGAGAAAATTCTCGAGTTCGTCCGAGTGTCCAACATCCTCCATTTCCATTTCTTACACAGCAACCACAGAATTTGCAACATTTTCCATATCCACCACCATATTTTTTTAACGCCCTATACCTCCGTGGAATACATGCCCCCCAGAATATTGGCAGAGTAACCAATATTTTGTGCAAGCTCCATCCCATGGAATTAATCATGTTCAATCACCGGGGCTTCAATCAACTGAATCGAGAAGGGCTAGTGTTGATGCAAATGCAAGTGATAGTGATAAAGGGGTAGAAGCACCTTACGAATTCCGAAATTCACAATTTCCTCCTTTCTCGTCTCAAATAGGACTTGAAAATATTACTCTCAATCAGGCAAGCGAGACGGGCCAAGATTCAGATGGAGATCATGGCAAGCGGACAGCGTGGACAGTAGCAGATGATAAGTTCCTTGCAGCAGCATACACAATGATGAGCGAAGACCCAACCGTTGGTAATGCCCAGAAGAGTGAGTCTTTTTGAAAACGGGTTGTAGAATACTACAATACCAATCGAGAGAAGAAAGCTAAAAAAAGGACTGTAGAGAAAGCCACAGCACATTGGGCTGTGGTGAAAAGGATCGTGAATAGATATAATGGAATTTACAACAAATGGTACACGGATCGACCAAGTGGATGTAGTGACGAGGATTTGATGATGCGAGCTCATGAAGAATACAAGAGTACCTTCAAATCTATTTTTCAATATGAACACGTGTGGAGGATTGTTAAAGATAGTCCTATGTATGCTCCTCAATCTTCAGGACACCGATCTGCAAAGAAGGCAAGGACATCTGAATCATCAGGTGCACATACTGACTCGTCTAATGCTACACCAAGTGTTGATACAGAGTACAATGAATCCCGATCTCGTCCTATGGGACATAAGGCCGCAAAAAAGAAAGGCAAAGAAAGAGTGACCCATGTTGATCAAATTACCGAGGCTATGCAACAATCAGTAACACAGATGGAGGAATATAATAACAACAAGAAAGTGGATCAACTCATTCAAGCTCATAAACTACTCGTAATGGACACACGACGTATGACAGATGAACAACTTCATAACCATCTAGCGATATGTGAGCAGCTCAAAAAAAGATTGAACATGTAATGTGGTTTGTAATTTGTATTTGATGTCTTGTTTTTATTATGTGTGTGGTTTGCAATTTAGGTTTTAAAATAATGTATTTAGTGTGATTTTATTTTGTGTGTGGTTTACAATTTATGTTTTTAAAAAGATTGAACATGTCATGTGGTTTGAAATTTATATTTTTAAATCATGTATTAATTTGTGACAATGATCTATAATATATATTATACATATACGTACATACATATTTATATATATATAATATGTGTGTGGATAAAAGTATGAACTAGCCATTACAAAATAGCCGTTGCGACATAGCCGTAACGAAAAATGTATATAAGTAGGAAATGAATCATTAATTATTCTTCACAATACATCCAGTCTGCATTCTCTCTTATACTCAACTATTCATTTGTTCCAAAATATCTCAAGATCCTACTCAAAATAACAGAGAAAACATTCCAGAAGATACAACATCTGATCCTGGTGAAGAATTATTCATGACGATGGTGCATAATCAACATAGAGCGGCTGAATTAATTCAAACTTCTTATGGAAATGCACAAAGAAGACGATCAATGAACAGAGAGCGTGTAGCTGGGCACATTCAACTTGTTAATGATTATTTCTCTACTGAGCTGGTTTATACCGATGACATGTTCCGACGGAGATTCCGAATGAGAAAGGAGCTGTTTTTGCGCATAGTCACTGATTTGCAAAATCATCCAGATGGATATTTTAAATGGAGAGAAGATGTTGCGAGAAGAAAAGGCTTATCCCCACTTCAGAAATGCACGGAAGCTATCCGCAACTAGCTTATGGAGGCCAAGCCGACCAATTGGACGTGTATCTAAGGATGGGTGAAACAACTGCACTTGAATGCTTGTCCAAATTTTGTCAATGTGTTATGCAAATATATGGGCGTGTGTACTTAAGAAAACCCAATGCAACCGACATCGCTCGTTTGCTTGAAATGCATGAGCAAAGACATGGTTTTCCTGGCATGTTAGGAAGCCTTGATTGCATGCATTGGGCTTGGAAAAATTGTCCGGTCGCGTGGAGAGCTCAGTACACTCGAGGCGATCATGGCTACCCAACAATTGTGTATGAGGCAGTTGCATCAGCCGACTTGTGGATATGGCACGCCTTTTTTGGAGTGACTGGGTCTCGTAATGACATCAATGTCCTTAACGAGTCACCTCTTTTTAATGACGTCTTGAAAGGAAATGCACCAGATGTTAATTTTCTTGTGAATGGTACACAGTATACTAAAGGATACTACTTAACAGATGGTATATACCTGGAATGGGCCACTTTCGTGAAGAGTTTCTCATGCCCACAGGATCCCAAAAGAATGAAATTCAAAGAAAACAAGAGGCTGCAAGAAAAGACGTTGAACGGGCATTTGGGGTTCTCCAAGTTCGTTGGGCAATTATAAGAGGCCCAGGGAGACATTGGTTTATGGATAAATGCAAATAAATCATCTATACATGCATTATCTTACACAACATGATTGTTGAGGACGGGAGTCATGCAATATCAATGTGAGATTTTGAAGAACGAGATAATTTCATAGCCAATCAGGGTTCAACCACAGAATTTGGCGAATACCTTCGAAGAAATACAGAGTTACGTGATAGTCATATACATCATCAGCTTCGTCACGATTTGGTTGAACAAATTTGGGAGACATGTCGTCGTGATGAGTGAACGACTGGTGTATTTGACTATATGTGTGGTTTGTAATTTCTGTTTTCGTGTCTTTTTTTACTATCTTCGTGAATTACTAATTTTCAATTATTATTATTATTATAAATGTTGTTTTATGGTTTGCAATTTTTTATTATTAATGTTATAAATATTGTTTTGTGGTAAATTAGTTTTGTATAGTACGTTATAAATTTTTTACTTTTATTAATATTTATTTTATTACAAATTAGTTATTCAAAAATAATCGTTATAAACTTTCTAGTTTTATATTTCAATAAAAATATAATACTAAATAATAGATGAAAGTAATTAAGGTGGTTAAATGATTTTATTTAAATAAAAATAAAATATTAATTAAAGTGACAGTGGGACCCATAAATATTTCATTGGTGGGATATTTGATTGTGAAATATGATAAATTTGAGTAGAGAAATATTTGATTGATGATGTGGATTATAGGGTCCACAAATATTCGAATGAAATATTTTTCTTATTGTGGACGACCTAATAGTTATCTTTTGAAACAAATATATCTTTCTCATAAAATTTTGAAAAAATTACATTTTTTTTCGTGTAACTTGCATGATTTTACAGTGGCCAATTTACAGTTTTAGTCCCATTATTTATATTTTTGTTTAATTTTAGTAATTTTGGTCATAGTGTTGACATAACTTCGAAAAATTATGACATATAATTTATAATTTTGGTCAGAGTGTCACAGTGTTGATATGATTTCGAAAAATTTATAGCTAGATGAAATACGAGACAACCCAACCGGGACCATAGACTGTACTGGATCGGACCCAACCGCGGCGACGAATGAGCGAGCTAGGAACTCTTGGAAGAGAGATCATCGAATCAACCATAACGTATGTCTTTTTCTCCTCCAAAGTGGCCTAAACCTGATGCTTTCATTTCATCACTTTGCGTCTTATTATTTGACAATACATTAGTGGATTTTTCCATGTGTATCGCACACATATTCCCCATATATAGGCGTAAAAACTTGTAAGATATGAGCATTGACATGTAGTTAGTAGTTACGTAGTCACGATACCCTTATAACATTAATACATTTATTCATATTGTAAACAACTAGATTTTCAATGTATTTTTTCTTAATTTTGTTCAAACAAAAGTTCTCCTCGTGACCAAGGAAATAATAACAAATACGAGAACATTCGTAGGCTTATAGATCATCAACGATAGATTGAGTACTTTAACATGAAAATACAAAGAAGTCATACTTGAATATATATGCTCTGACAAAATAAAAGAAACATATAAATAATCATTTAGACTCCATCGACCTAGTATTTTTATTCCAATCGAACTTTAATGTTAAGGGGGGGTTTCATATTTATTTAAAACCCTTTCAATATATAATAATATAGCCGAAGAAAATGAATCATCAAAATCCAAACTTCTCGAAAACACCAAAACATCAAAATCTAAGCCAAACACACACAATAAATGCAAATACATTGTCTCTAGCTCACTTGCATACATGCGTGCTTGAAAAACAGCAGTACACCATTCCATCCAAAAGAAAGACAAAAAGAGGATAAAACCACTTCAAGAAACTCCCCCACACTCGCCCATATTCTCTCGAACTAAAAGACAAGCCAACCCCATGATGAAAAATTAAAGCATTCAAAAAGGAAAAAAGAAAAGGGGAAATTTTTATTTTTCGTCTTCTAATTTGTCATATTATACGTCAATCGACAATAAGGTTGTGTTTCTTTTGTTGGTTTGTGAATATGAAGCCACTGGACAAAGTTTTGTAGCGTAGCAGTGTCTGCCCGGTAGTGGTTTTGAGTGAACTCTCTCAAATCCGACCATGTGAAGTCTGGGTACTTGCTTGTCTCTTCTCTGCGCATGAGATCCTTCGGGGGCCTCACCTTTTTGTCCTCTTTAGGGTTCACAAAGAATACAAGCGATCTTCTTGTTTTATCCTTGTTCACCACTGCCCTGTGGAGGCAACTCTTGTATCTCCCATTCGATAAAGCCTGCATATATTGTACAAAACTGAGATATATGTTCATTTTAATTCGTCGATATATTTGTATTTTTGTTGACTTTATTAAGCAAATTCTTCTGTATTTTGTATATATTCCTGTGTGTGGTATATTGTACAATTTACTGATCAGATTTGCAGTATATATACCGCACAGTTTATATTCTAAAGTAGCCAATTATTCCGCATGGATTTTGTTTGTAGACCAATTATTTTAGCAGAATTTTCGAGAACCCTTTATATCTTTTCAAGAAACCAATCATTTAACAGAATTTTCAAGCACCCTTTATATCTTTTCAAATTTTTTCTACGGATTCAAGAAAAGTCATTTATGTTCTCCTGCTAAATGGCTTTATATATTGCACAAGACTTTTCAAACAGAAAAAAGACGAAAAACTGACTGATTTATTATAAACTGGCCACGGTTTTAGCACTTAGGAATGGAGGTTGAAAGAACTGATAAGTGATGTCACTAAAAGCTTTGCATTTATATGTATGTGTAATAAAATTTATGATATTATAGAAAAAAGTACACATGTAATATATTCATCTGTATGTAATTTCTGTTGGATATCACGTCCTCGATTAAACATTTTTCATTGTACTCACAAATGTGACGGACCATTTGTATCTTTGTTTTTCCTATCGAACTCATTACACTAATCCAAGTTACCATATTTAATGCATGCAAAAGTATCCTGTTTCACCAAAAGTGGTGAATGAAAGCCCATCATTTCTTCAGTACTTATGTATACATGCAAGCATAGGCAGCACCAAATACAGCCACATGACATCTCGCATATGATACATATACACACACACACACACACATGTATGTATGTATGTGTGTGTGTATGTGTATGTACTTACCACAAATGTGTCACCAATGTTAACAACAAAGGCATCCGGGCGAGGACGAATGGCTCGCCATTTGTTGTCCGAATAGATTTCGAGTCCTCCAACTTGATCTTGATGAAGTATAGTTAAGGAATTGGGATCAAAATGAGGTCCAGTGCCAAAAGTGAGCCCTGCTTTCTTGCAAGGCGGATAGTTATTTCCTCTCATTATCGAGACACCATCTTCGAAAAACCGGCGAAAATGGTAACGATCGACTCCCAAGCTAATTGCCAAGAGTTCAAAAATGATGAGGGACAAGTTTTTCATTGCTTCACAATACTCTTGATAAACAATCCTGAATAAGTAAAAAAATAGAACCCGTCTGAGAATTTAAGCAAATATGGAAATGACCATGCAGAAAAAATTGTGTTTGTAACTAGATTTAAGGTATACATACATACATATTTATGTTTATGTGTGATGAAAATTGAATCTCACCCGGCTTCTTCGAACTCTTCCCCCATGACAGATTTGATGTAGTCAACCACATCAAGTCCTTGATCATGTTCATGTTCATAGGTAAAGGAGAATGTCTCCTTCCACGGCAGTTTGGACGAAAATCGATCGGCGTGAGCACCCGAATACCCGCAAAGATCTCCTGGTTTTCTTTTCAGAGCAAGCTTCCTGCTCAAAGGGAGCTTGAAGAAGGCATCCATATGCTCGTAGGCGTGGCGGATTGCACTTGCACCTACACCATGATTGACAACTTGAAAGAAGCCATGATTTAAAGAAGCAAAACTTATTTGTTTCGCAGCAAGATTTATTGCTTCTAAATCACCGCTGAAGAAGCCCTTCAAATCTATTGGCTTCTCATTGAGCTCATCTTGTGAAACATAGGCCAAGTCTTCATGTGTCCAAAGGAATTGTTTGGGGAAGTTTTCTTGTTTTTCTATAATGGATGTGTCAAAAATCAGAGCCCCTTTTTTCTCTCTGTTTGCTTTGTGGCTTGATGAGGGATGGAGATTGAGAGTTGAATCCATTTGGATTTGGTGTATATTTTGAGGGATTTGACAATGTGAGAAAGACAATATTTATAGAGGAATGAAGATAATAAGTGGATTGACAGGTTTTTTACTCACCACTATGTGAAAATTTAAACTATTAGTTTTATATTATATAGGAGGCATATATAGGGGTAGAGTCAAGAAAATTTTTTTTTTGGGAAGGGTATTATTGAAAATTTTAAAATATATAATTATTGAAGAAACATAAAACTGCAAAAATAGTCATATATATTATATTTAAAAAAATTAATGGGGCACACCAAAAATATGAATCCAATAATTTCTAAATTAAACTTGTTCAACTTTCTTGATTATTTGATTTAATCCAAAGATTTTCCCTCAATTGTCAAGATTTCATGCTGTTTAACTATACTATGAAGCACACAGTACTAACTCCGGCGTGTCAGCTTAGTTAACCTCGTTCGATGAGGGCAAAAGAACGAGAAGAGATCACCTATTGCTCGCAGATTGTATCAAATACTTGATATTTATAATTCAGTATATTTTTAAGCATGACATTAACTTGTAATTTATAATTAACATATATAAAAAATTATCGAAGTTAACATTTTTTTTATTTTCATGCTCTAACTAGTAGAAAGGTCTTAGTAATATGTAATTCCATTTTTTTTGTTGGTGTTTAATCATATTTCGTCGAAGTGCTGACATAGTGTCGAACATGTAAGCAATTTTTCAGTATCAGATTAGTATTTTACTAGTATCACATCAACTCCATGACAAAATAGGACTGAACATCGACAAAAAAACAAAGTTGTAAAACAATGATCCAACTTTAACAAGCTGAAGAACAAAATTAGAAAAAAGAGACAATCTAAAGACAAAGTTGACAACTTTTTCCATACCCATCACCTAAAATACTACCTATATGCTGTTAGAATAAATGCTAATAACAGTAGCTTAGAAACAATTTGTAGAGATAAATCAATAACCGAAACAAATGTGATGTTTACAGTATGACTATCGTGTAAAAGAAAGCAAAACCAAACCGAGGCCTATTGCGTGTACAGTTTCCTTAAAAAAGATTCGTTCTCTCTTGTATGTGCTTCGAGTATCGTCTTGGACGTCTGTTTCCCAGGATATAACGGAACAACCAGTAGTGACTTAGCATGAGACACTACTACGGCGAACTTAAAACGTACCTTTATTTTATCATCAAGATTTAACAGAGGCCAAATGGAAAGATAACAATATGAAATGCAAGAGAGTACTTGAAAGAGATAAAATTTTCATGTTTGAAATGAGGAAATGAACACACTATTTATAAACCCCAAAATGCACACCAAGAGTCATACAAGATTAATTAACTCAATTAATCTTCTCATTAACTCAAAAATATGAAGAGCCAAAACTCTTCAATTAATTCAAGAATGTGGAGACTAGTACTTTGTAGGGATTGGGAAAAAAAAAACAAGTAGTCAGTTGGCCATGTGCAGGAAGAAGAATAAATTTATAATTATTTTTAAAACAATACGTACATAAAAAGATATTAAATATGAAATATGGAAATTTTAAAAAATAAAAATATTCCTCCAAATTATATTGAATTCAATAATGGAAAAAAAATATAATATTTCCACCACAATTTTAAATTCAAATTCAAATAAATTGGAATAAAATCAATTTAAAATAAAAGTATGAGATAACAGAGAATTTAAATTTTAAAAACAACATTATTTAAAAGTAGATTATAAGAGATTTATTACATAATCTAATAATTTTAAGCAATTTACCCGTGTAGGTTTTTGCTATAATTTTTTAAAAAATGTGGAGATAATATGTTAGCTGGAAAAATAGAGCCAAAAGTAAGTGGCAATCACTGGTACTATGATGAACATAGGAAAGGATAAAAAAATAGATACTTAAAGTACCTTTTTAATGATCATTTGTATTATACTTGATATTATATATTAAATAAACTGATATATAAAATAAAAAAAGAAAACTAATAATTTATCAAATGAAAATTTTCATTTTCAGATTGTTTAAAAAAAAAAAAATACACACTCGCACTCACGAGAAAGAGATTTTTCATTTTCATATAAAAACTTTTTTTTATCTAGTTGCTCCCACCAATTTGCCATGAACAAAGAATCTCAGTGATAAGCATAGCCCAAAATATCATACTGAAAATTTGTATTTGCATATAAAGTTATTATATCCACCACAAATACACATAACACAATATTATACACATCCCCAAAATTTCTCAGACAACCATTTGCATCCAAAATAAGCATTACAACTTCAGAAGTTATTGAAATTTATGTGGTTTTCATGAACAACAATTTAACTGATCATTCCTGATCCATCTCATCAGGCTGATCATTCGGCCTTTCCGAGTTCTCTTGTTTGGCCTCTACATGTGGTGTATCTGTTGCAACGGTGGTTGTTGCTTCAGCCAATTTGCAAGCCTGGTAGAGATTAGCACGTTATTCGAATTGTTAAACAATGAAGCAAATATATTGAATCAGGGACCACGTTGGAGTATGGTATGTATACCTTCAAGGTTTCCGTTTCAGTGAATGTAGAAACGAAATCTCTAGAACGAGCATGGTATACCTTCAAGCTTGGAGCCTCAATAATGGTTGAGTCCACCACACTAGCAGGCTCATCAACAGCCATATAATTCTGAAAATTTTGAGAAAAATAGATGTAATGTTCTGTAAAATGGATTGACATGATATTATCCAATAATCTTGTGCATACGACAACAGATAAGAGAGAGATCAGTCCAAAAAGAGACGAGAAGAAGAATATACTTGCTGGTGGTAGCAAGGAAAAATAACTAAATCATATTACCAATGAATCCATTATGTGAAATCTTATAATCTTTCTCAAACTATTGTCACAAGTCAATATGGAACAGGAATAAGTTATCTGGCGAACATTTACAATAGCTTGGTAGAAAACGTTCAGATAATGGTAAAAATGGGAATTCTTTATCGACAACCAACAAGGCCCTCCAAGAGGAAAGAAGACCGAAGACCACCTGGGATGCACCTAGATTCATACCACACGGGAGGAAAGTATTTACAACTCGAAACTGCCAAAGGAATGTGCTTAAACTAATCAAAACGCCTCTGATCTTTATTCAAAAAAAAGTAATGGTTTGATACCACACACATTTATAGTGTAGTGACATGAAAATGCATAATATAAAGTAGGGGCAAACCGCAAAAATGAAATGTAAATTAATTTAACACCACAAGAACTAAGTAAACGAGAAATAGTTGCAACTCAAAAACCAATAAAATAAAATAAAAGACATGATGTTCAAATGACTATACAGCGTCACCCCCATGAAAACTTCACAAAACTATCTTGGAGATTTCTTTTTCTTTTTTCGTGTGTGGGGTGGGTGGCCTTTGTCCACTGGTGGACAAACTAAATATATAGAGTCTCTACATCAAACAAAATGGCACATCACTCATGAGTATATGTTGCTAAACAAAATCAGGCAGATTTCATAGTTGCAATCGATTTGGCATATGCCTTTGGCTACGTCTCATCAATTTGTAAGGTAATGCTACTAGCATGATTATATCAGAAGAAGAAAATATCGCACATAATAATAGAGATAAATGAAAGATACCTTATCTTTTGCCTCGTATTCAACAAATTCCTGTCTCAGCTCTGTCAGGCAATGACTCACTGTATGGATATAATGATGATTGTTGCAAGAAGTATTCAAATAAATAGGATGTGGAATAGAAAAGAAGTGGAGAAGATAAAAGTATACCGTTCACAAACAGCATTAACATCAGATTCGGAATCTTTCCTTTCATCTTTATCAGCTTCTTCTGCATCCTCCTATACACAATGCATTTATATGAACTAGCATCATCACATCACCTCTTGTTGTGGATACGACAAACGTAAGATGGGTATTCTTCTTGAATATTACTTTGGTGGGGAAGTTATGAAATACAAGATACCGACTAAAGAAAATAAACAGATTTTAATATGGGAATAAGTTCTACAAGAAGTCAAGTGTTTTGGAAAAGATGCTTATAACTGAACAAGTAGACAGTTACAAAAACCAACCTCTGGAAGTTCGGTGTCAGGTGGCCTTTCTTGGAACTGTACGCTAGGTGCATGTTGGAGTTTTGAGATATTATCAAGAAGCTTTGCTCTTATTGCATCCAACAAATCCTGAGTATTTTTGTTTTCCATGTTACTAGGAGAAACATGAAGAGTGTAGTCAGGGCCAAAGTACTCTATATATTCATGCTGAGGCATCTTGTCATCAAGCTCAATTCCAAGTGCCACTCCTGTCTGCTCATGAAATAAAACGTATAATAAGAACATCAAAACAACAAACGGAACTTCTTTAACTCTACATTTCAGCCAAAGAAAGCACTGTACATGGAAAAGAAATATGATTCAGAATAACAATAATTGAGGAATAAATCTAGAAACAATACGAATATGAACAAATTGGCTTCTAAACATATGGTCAATTTTACAATGATGGTCTTATTATGTTCACATGATTTATATCATAAAATTAAGACTAAAAATGTATATCCCCCGAGATGAAAACTGGTTTTAGAATTACATTCTCTGCATACCTGTAAAAGTTTGTCTATTAACAAACATTATAGACCGTGGAAACTTAATACGCATGGTGTACCTCATAGCACCAGCAACGAGCAACATTACGAATTGTATAGCCACCTCCCCCAAGCAAAAGAAGTGGCACGTTAAATGATCGCATAAACCTGACGCACTCTGCATGACCTTTAACTGTGAGATTGAAGCAGCCTAACCTATCCCCAGATAGGGAGTCAGCTCCACATTGTAAGACAACTGCCCCTGGCCGAAAAACTTCCATCACCTTACTAACTATTGGCTTAAACAAGGATTGATAGCTTTCATCATCAATTCCATCATCTAATGGAACGTTAAGAGCATAATATTTCCCCTTTGCATATCCAATATCTCGTATGTCTCCAGTACCAGGGAAATAATCTCCGAACTTATGAAATGATACAGTCATGACCCTGTCAGTGAGATAAAAAGCCTCTTCAACCCCATCACCATGGTGAATATCGATGTCCACGTATAAAACACGCTGCAGTGATAAAATATATTAAATGACTAATGAATTTGAAAGATATTAAAAAATAATGTAATGAAAACATTAACAAAAGCTGAAATATTAAAAAACAGCGGCTTAAGAAGATTAAAAAACATAATGAGATCCATGCTGCACAGAGAAATCACCGTCTTATATAAAAAAATTAAATTTTGTAATGGCTTATTTCATGGCAAGTATTTCACATATGTTAAGAATCATGTCAAGTTCAATTGGTATCAATTTTTCAGACCTCTCTTATCAAATGTTTTAGTCAATCATCACGAAAGGCAAATAACATAAACAGATCTAACCATAATAAAAGTAGCAACTTCAAATGTGTTGCATAATTTATGATCAATATCATGTCCTGATTCTCAAACTTCTTAATGTTTCCAATACATTCTCTCACTTTTATCACCAAAATGTAGGTACATTCTGAATTTTAAAATTTAGTTTTAGTTATGTCCGAGAAACATGAGCAGCTTGGTCTTGCCTTCACATATTCCACTTATCCAACAAACAGCAAGTGATACTGATATATTAGCAATTTTACGTATGAACAGTCCTCCTCATCAAGTGTAATATTAATAACAGAAACTGAGTGGGTGTACCTCATGAGTTTTGAGGAGTTCTAAAATTGCCAGAACAATATCATTCACATAGCAGAATCCAGAAGCCTCGCATTTTTTTGCATGATGTAAGCCACCAGCCCAATTCACAGCAATGTCACAATGTCCATGATTTAATTTCACTGCTCCTCCAATGGATCCTCCAGCATAAGTTTGACAAAAGTTGTAAAGACCGTCAAAAACAGGGCAATCTTCCCCAACATTAAATCTCTTCAGCTGCCTGGCTAGGTCTTGCTGTGCATCTGGGGTGACCCGTTTCAAGAATGAGATATAATCATCAGCATGAAACCTGCAGAGATCTTTCTCTCGAGCAGGATTAGGCTTCAAAACATGCATGTGCTGAAGTAGCCCATAATGGACAAGAAGAGAATGAGTCATCCGAACTCTATGAGGTTTCATTGGGTGACCTTGCCCATAATAGTAATTTCCCACTTCTGGCTCATAAAAATAGCACACTTTTCTCTTGGACCCATCTGCTACAGATGCTAAAGAATTACCTCCAGTATCCATTTCCAAATCTGCAGATTCAAAGAACATGCAAAGGCAACTCTCAGTTTGAAGGAACTAAAAACAGGAGGTAAAGTAAGCGAAGCAAAAGGAATGAGATTCCAGTTATTCATTACGTCTCAATACCAAAAGTTGCCAAACATGTCGAAAATGCGACATCAACAATAATTTGCCTAGAAATGGAACTGGTTTTTACATAAGATTCTATCATTGAACCTTCTGTCACACGCTATAAATTTTAAAAGATTCATTCCTGTGTTTCTCTTATTGTACTTCTCAGATGTAGGCAACTTTTGGGAGGCTATTAGTGATTGTAATGTTATTAAAATCTCAACAAACAGAAATGATAAAGCAAGTCTATCGTGCTATGTGTTCTAAACAAGTTTGGTTATAAATTTTCAGATTAAAACACGTGTCAGTTTGCGTCTCAACCATTCGTCTCCAACTTGCTAAGTGCTTCTTATATCGTTATACGGTTGTGAAATATAACAGATACTGTCAATTTGATCGCTTTCATTAATTTACGAATCGACAAGGGGCAAATATAGTTATTCTTTCAATCAAGCTTGTGTTTTCCGAAAAACGCCTCCACTTGTTAAATTCGTTAGAGTGTTCTGTTTGACTCATTAGGAAAAGAGCTTCCGAATGACAAATCAGTCCATAATTCTTCCCCACGAAGTAATTTTCCAAGATCATACAAGTTTACTGAAAAATAAATGGTCTTCCATCTATCATCTTACTAATTTTTCATGGGAAACATAGGCCAGAATTTCACTGAAACCAATCTCGGGATCATTAATAGTTAGATAACCTACCAGAGAACTTCCTTTAAATGAACACCGAAAGTATGTGTTGTTTGTTCGGATTTAGCAAGTGAAATACAATAAAACCAAAAAGTCGTCAAATGTCTCAATCACCAAAACAAAAAAATCTGAAATAAACCCAGAGAGGAGGAAGGATTTATTCACAAACATAGACAAAATAATCGAAAAAAACTTAGACCAAGATCGAAAAACCTCCTGACGGAGTATAAAACATAGAACGATGATCAAAACTCTTGCGCGAAAGTTACCGCCAACTAAAACACGAAATCAAACCACTCATGCATGAAACAATCAACCCTTGCATGCACATGCAGGAGCAAGAGAACTCGAATCCTCCGATCGAATTCCACAAAAAACTTAAAAAAAAATCAACTTTTATTTGACGGGCTCACTTTTCCCCGAATTGGGTGCCCCCCAAATGCAGCATTGGTCTTGTCTCAATTCTTAACCGAAATTCACAAGAATCAGATTCTTCCTTTCCAATGAAGGAAACCAAAAAAAAAGTGTGAACCCATTTCTGCTGCACTTGGGGAAGTGAAATCAAACAAAAAAAATCTGAAATTCATGAGATGAAAGCGACAGAGAAGATGGAACAGAGTGTACCTGAGGAAGAAAGTTGCCGTCACCTCAGATTTCTGTGCAAGGGTTTTTTTACGAATTTTCTCAGAATTTGTTCTGCTCATATATATATAGAGTTTGCCAGGTGGGTTATGTGGGGCTCGGCCGCTGGTTTCAAAATTGCACGGAGTTTGGTGGCTGTTTATTGCCAACTTTTGTGCATCCTTAAATATTTGTTCCGTCCCAAAATATAAATATAATATATATATATATAATATTTATTATTTCTCACATCAATTTTAAAAGGATTGCAAAAATTACAAATAAATTTTGTATTTTATCACATTTTAATTAATTCAAAATATGATTACATGTTTAGTTAATAAGAATATGTTAAAAAAATATTATTAAATGAAATTGAACTATATATTTAGACACATGAAAAACAAAAGAAATATATATAATTGAGATGCTAGAAATGCAATTTTAATTTTGTATGGCTCAAATTTATGATACAACTTTTAGTAATAATAATTTATTTTTTATATATAATTTAATAAAAAATTGAATTTTCTTGATTTCTAAAATAATTACAATATCACAACAAATCTTAATTTGTTTTTAAAAATATTTATTATATTTTTTTCATAATCTCTTAATGTTAAAACAATGAATAAATAATAATTTACCTTCTTTTTTTAAAAAAAACTAATAATTTACCTTCTAGAACTGAATAATTACTACTAATTCTACAATTGTTTTATTTTAAGTGAATTTTAATCTTTTCACATTTAATATAATATACATTCATTCAAAATAAAAATTGAAATGGAAATTTCTGAATTTATGCTAGTGTTGTGATTCATCAATAATTAACTATTCTTTTCTTCTTCTTCTTTTCAGTAAATGAGAAATCTACATGAAAATTAAATTTGGTTTTCCAAATTCAATTTAAAAGTTTCAAATATTAAAAGAAAGATATTAACCAAGTCAATAATTCAAAATCAAACTCTTAAATTTCTACCTTAGCAAACTTTATATTAATTTGGAACACATTTATTAATATTTGGTTTTGTTTATTGTTTCTTTTTAAAACATGTGTATGGTCGTAATAGACCCACACCCCAATTTTAACATGTTTTAATTTTTTTACTATTATTTTAAATATATATCTGTATAACAATTACATAGAAATATTAAATTTATATTTTGTGTGACAAAAACTTGTGTCAGACGGTCTTACAGATAGTATTTTGTGAGACAGATCTCTTATTTGCATCATTCATTAAAAAATATTATTTTTTATGCTAAGAGTATTATTTTTTATTGTGAAATCGGTAGAGTTGACTCGTCTTACAGATAATGATTTGTGAGACTGTCTTATTATATATTTAAGTGAATTGGATTTTTAAATCTTTCTTATTACGTTTGTCGTACTATTAATTTCTTATTGATGTCATATAAATTATTTATTCATATATTTTTGTTTTTAGATGATTATTATTATTGCTAAAGAGAATCAAATATATTAATTAATCTATTAATTAAATAAAATCAATACTATATTATAAAAGATTTGACCATGATACTAACTAATTTATTCAAATACCATTTCCCGTAATGTCATTAATTTTTTAAAAAATTAAATTAAAAAAATTCGAACATTATTCTTAAACAAAAAAAAATACGTTGATCTCATTATATTTACACAATATTTTGCTATATATAAAATTATACTATATAATTACGTTAACCTCATTATATTTACAAAATATTTTGTTATATATAAAATTATACCATACACTATTTATTCTACGTGAGTGCATGTCAAGATTTATTAGTATTTTTTATTCACAAAAATTCATGTAAAATGGTCTCACGTGTCAATTTTTAAGACGGATATTCTATTTAAGTCATCCATAAAAAATATTATTTTATATTGTAATTATGGATAAGGTTGACATGTCTCATGAATAAAGACATGTGATATTGTCTCACAAAAAACCTACTCTTATTTATTTTATGATTGAAGATTTGTTAGCCAACTATTACATGTATGTAACTCAGAGGGATATATTCATTGTAGGAGATTTGATAATTTTTAATGATTTTTGTAGATTATAAAAGTCTAGAGATATTCAATCAATACGTTTTCATACTCTACAGAAAACTAATAATATTCAAAGTTAAAAAATCAAGTGGTATCCAACATTAATTTTAAAAACTCTATAAAAATCTAGATCTATTCAAACTTTAAGTAGACTTTTAATAACTTCATATAATTGATTAACATATAAACATTAAAGTTTAAAGTACAACTATAAATTATCAAAAATTGTATTTGGTTTTAAATCCAAAGATTTGAATGGGTTTTTAAGATTTTTAAAACTTTTAACTCATACACAAACTATTTCTTTCTATCTCATTCCATCTAACATCATCTCTCTTTTATTCTATTTTATTTTATTCTCTTCACTTCTCTTGTTCTCTCATCTCATCTATCTTTATCATTCTTTATCATTCTAACGCGTGACCGAATGGGATTTGTGGAAGACAAGATATGTATGCTGTGCAATGAAGTTGATGAATCAAACTCACATATTTTCTTCAAATGCCGTATTTCAAAGAAAATCTAGGATGGGGTTCAACATTGGTTAGATATGAAGAAGATCATGGTCACGCCAACCTCTGTCCTCAAAGCGTTTAGAGAAACGTACAGAGGTAAGTCTACTTAGACAAAATGAGAGTCACAGCCACGGTATACAATGTTTGGAACTTAAGGAATCGAGTGCTTTTTGAGGGAGAAAAACCGAAGATTGAAGATACCATTAGGAAAATCCAGATTCACACCTAGAGATGTGTACCGAATATGTTTGATATAATTTCTTAAGAACATTGAGTAGGCAGTTTTGTATTGTATGTTGGTATACTATCTCTTGGGGATGTCCAGTGTATCTGTACTGCTACATTTTTACCTTTTTAAATGAATTAGTTCATTAAAAAAAAAGAACTGGTCTTTAACGCCGAAAATCCCATCTTTTTTCTTTTAATTATAAGTAAAAAATAATCGTAAAAATAATAATGAATCATGCATGATGCATCCACCTAATAAATAATTCAAAGCATGCAAGAAAAAAAAATCTGCATTTGTTTTAAATATTTTTGTTGCTGTAGCACGATGATTTATTTTTATTTTTAATTTGAGGAGGGTGTTTTTTTTTTTCAGATTTTTTAAGAGAAAAAAACATATATCATACTGAAATTAATTTAACTTGAAAACAAATATTGCAGTTAAATTTAAAATTTTTATTTTTTAAGAGGCAAGTTACGTCAGTTGAAGTTGTACGTCTCGGTCACTACCGTGGAACGTATAACATGGGTTAAAGACTGCAAAGCTACATCTTAAATAATTATTCTGGGACATTATTAAATCTCATGTGCATCTCCTTTTCTTTATAAATCAAAGAATGCGCATTTTTTTCATCATTTTATTTTCATTCATCTCTTTACTCGTAAATTCCCGTAAATTTTTGAATTAATTTGTTTCATAACTTCAAGGAAATTTTTAATTAATTTGAAGCTTTTTGTGTTTTTGCAGGTAAATTTTTGTTTCAGCTTTAATATAAAATATGTATACAAATAAAAATTATTTATGTTAAATATTAAATTTGTAAAGAAAATTATTATTTATATTAATATGATAGTTTTTTTTTTTAATTTAATCATTACGTGTTTTTTTAGTTATTATTTTTTTTAAAATATTGCAAAAACAGTTATTATAATAATACATTGAAACATGATTAATTATTTTAATAATAATTTCGATATGTTAGATAATAATTAAATCATAATTCATATTCAAAGATTAATTTATGTAATTTATATTAATATTTACTTTAAATAGAAGTTAAAAATCAAAATTTTATCTGCAAAAATATATTCACAAATAAATAAATTATCGGTTTCGATCGGTCTTGAAAGACAAACTTAATTTAAAGCATAACTACTTCATATGTTGAAGTGAAAACTGAAATTGAGCTGCTCCAACAATTAAATATATTTTACTTGCTCGAACACCGAAAAAACGTATGCTTATTTGTTTTTCACCATTTCAATCCATACATCACTCTTAAAATTCGTACTGAAATAATTCGAAGAATGATAAAAGAAAATGAATGATACATTTCAAAATTTATATCCTGACCAACGAAGAATGATGATATGAGGGCAAATGTTAAATCAAGACGTTCATCAATTATATAAGCAAATTTTCAATATTCGATCAAAAACACATTATTTAGCCGATGTGGTAATTCGTTTTGCAGGGCGTGATTTGTACTAATCGTGATACATCTCTCTCCATTGGCGTGATACAGTAGATTACTAAATTCCCTAAAACTATCTTACTTATTTAACTATTTCTTGTACCAGTGAAAAGCCCTATAACTTTCTACCTTAGTGTCACTGTTGGAAATGCAGATTCTTTATGATTGGAGACGAGTACAACCTTTTTTTTTTAACGAAAAAAAGAGTTGCGTATCTCTTCGAGGCTAGGGAGCTATGCTACCCGGTAAGGTTTGTTCTTGTATCAGATATGAGGATTTCAACCCTTTCTTTGTTTGCATTTCAGGTTAAAAGATAGTCCAAAAAAATAATATCATTTGATTTTTAATAAATGAATAGTCTCAAAACAACTTGATAAAAAAATAAAATAAAAATCAAGATTTTAAGCTGCAATTTATTTTTTTTAAAAATTATGGTATAATTTTGATAAAACAATTTATTTTCTTTGTTATTTAAAAATTAAATTTTATTTCTTTATTTTATGACTTCTAAATTTGAAATTCTGTACGGTTTAAAATTATAATTATGAATTTTTTAATAAAATTATTACACTAAATATAAGAAAATCATAAAATATTATTGACTCATCGAATTGTAAGTAATAATAAATTTTTTAATAAATAAAATTTAAAAATTTTATTAACTTTTTGAATAAAAATTGATTTTTTAATTCGTTTTAGTATTTTCAATTGATTTCTATACTATCATATTTCTATAATATATTTTTTTACAAAAATATATAAAAATATTGGAAAAAAGTGTACAAAAATTGATAGGACTCGTTTTTACGTGTTTTTAGTGTTGTTTTTGAGTCGCGTTCATGCATCATATTAGTTTGTTTTAGTTGAATTTTGCAATTTTTTAGCATTATTGAGCATTTGACTAATCTCGTGTATTCTGTGGTTATTTTGTAGGAATTGAACCAAAAAGTGGGAGAAACTTTGGCATAATATCGAAGAGGTCTCGCTAGGGCGGTCAAAAGTGACCGCTCCAGCGAGCATTGTGGTCTGGCCGATGATTATTTTGCGCAAGTGTCTCGCTAGGGCGGTCAAAAGTGACCGCCCCAGCGAAACCAGGGACAAGCTCGAGGAAGCTTATTTGAGGACCTCTCGCTAGGGCGGTCAAAATATACCGCCCTAGCGAGAAGCGAGATTGAAAAAGATTTGTTTCCAAATTTCTAGGGACTCTATCCTACACTATAACCTAACACACGAGATCAGCCGTTTTTGGACACACTTTATCAGACTTTTCATTAATTTTTCTTGGAGAGGAGGCTAGGAGCAAAGGAGATTTCGAAGACCTCGAGATTTCCACGCGTCGTGGCCGTCATCCATCGTCATCTTTAGTATTTTCATTATTCAGTATTTTATTTCTTACATTGATTGTTGGTTTTTATCATGAATTTCAGTAGCTAAACTCTAGATTTGTTGGGATTTGAGGGGATCCTACCCCGCACTCGGTGTTGAACATTATTTCTCGACGTTTTTATTAGTGATTTGTTTATGCTATTGTTCTTTCGTGTTTCAATCGAAGCCTAGCTAACTTCCTTTGATTATTTCATGTTGTTGATGAGTTCGATATAATAGTTAACAATACGATCAAATAGTATAAACCACGGATTTACAATTTTAGTAGATATACGGAATTGGGTACGTGTCGATAGTGATAGTTCACCCGAATGAAAGCTAGTGGATTCTATAGAATGTAATGCAATCTTGAACTGTTAAATATTTGAGGACACTTGAGTACTGCATGTTTTTTATTAGTATTAATATAGCTCGACAGAGTATATTAATTAGTCTAGGGAATTCCGTCGAACGCACGAGTAAAAGTCGAGTGTAATTAGTTAAACACGAGCGGTAGGTGAACTGATAATTCCCAACAAATTCATTTCTCATTTGATTTAATCCAAATTAATCATTGCGTTCTTGAACACGTTTTCTTTGCATTTTAATTACTTTAATTGTTTACTTTACATTAGTTTAATCATCAACTCAATTTATCGTTGCTAAAGAAATTTTAATTGAAAATAAAAATAGTGTAACGCAGTCCTTGTGGAACGATACTCGTATTTACTTACGTTTATTATAACTTGACTATCGTGCACTTGCGATATTTAAATCGAGCTTTCATTTATAACATAAATTTTGGGATTATTCACTGTGCAAGTTTTGCTCGATCAAGTTTTTGGCGCCGTTGCCGGGGACTGTTGATTCACAATTTTTTATTTTTCAGTTAAATTCTTTAGTATTATTTATTTTATTGTTATTTGATACTCTCATTGTGTTGCAGATTTTTCTTGTGGTGCATGCGAAGATCACTCGAGTTTAAGCTTGAGCCTTTTGACCCCGAGATCGAACGCACAGCTAGACGTCGACTACAGCAGCAAAGAGCGAAGGAAAGAATGGAAGGCGATCAACAAAGAGAGGAGCCAAGGCGTATACCGATGTTGGATTATGCACAGCCGTCTCTTGATGGAGCACGTCCAAGCATCGTAAGACCAGTCATCCGAGCTAATCAGTTTGAGATCAAGCCAGCTATCATTCAGATGATTCAGAACACTGTCCAATTTGGGGGAAGTGCACTTGACGACCCTAATTCTCATATAGCTGACTTTCTTGAAATTTGTGATACTTTTAAGTTTAATGGCGTGTCTGATGACGCTATTCGTTTGCGTTTATTTCCATTTTCACTGAGAGATAAAGCTAAGTCGTGGTTAAACTGTTTGCCTGTAGGGTCTATTACTACATGGGAAGATATGGCAAAGGCGTTCCTGATCAAGTACTTTCCTCCGTCGAAGACTATGAAGCTCAGAGCCGACATTACTACTTTTGCTCAATATGAGCAAGAGTCACTTTACGAGGCATGGGAGCGCTACAAGGACTTGTTGAGGAGATGTCCACACCATGAGCTGCCTCTTGGGTTAGTTGTTCAAACTTTCTACTACGGTCTGCTTACTCCTAACCGTACTATGATAGATGCTGCTGCCTGTGGTAACTTACTGAGAAAGACGGCGGAGGAAGGATATGAGTTATTGGAGGAGATGGCTGCTAGTAGCTATCATCCTCAGTCTGATAGGCAGAGACGAGGTGCTGGAGTTAATCAAGTTAATGATTTGTCGGAGGTTTCAGCACAGTTAGAGGCTTTGAATAGAAAGATTGATGGGATGAGCATGAGTGAGTCGACTATGCGTCTGCAAGAAATTTTCTGTGATAAGTGTGGGGGTGAGCATGATGTGCAGGATTGCCAAGATGGCAACCCATTCTATGTGCCTGAGGGAGCACCGGTAAAACAAGTGGGATTCCAGAACCGTCCTAGAAATGACCCTTACTCGAACACATATAATCCGGGATGGAGGAATCACCCAAACTTTTCATGGGGAGGTCAAAACAACCAACATCGCCAACAAAGAGGTCCACCATATGTGATGCACCAAGGATTCAAGCCAGAACCGTCTCGGGAGGAGAAGTCCAATTTAGAGCAAATGATGACTAAATTTATTTCTGCAACAGAGACGAGATTTCAGAACCAAGATGCATCCATAAAGGGGTTAGAGAATAAATTGGACAATTGGCTAAGTTGATTGCTAATAGGGAGCAAGGAACTTTACCAAGCAACACGGAAACTAACCCAAGAGAACATGTGAAGGCGGTGGAATTGCGTAGTGGAAAAACACTCGGGTCTAATGAGGAAAAGACCAAGCACGGTGAGGATGAGGTGAAAAATCGTGGAGGTAAGTCTTCTAACTCTACAGCTACACCTATTGCACAGAATAAAATTGTTATCCCTCCACCTTTTCCTGCAGCAATGAAGAAAGCTAAATTAGATGCACAATTTGGTAAATTTCTTGAGATATTTAAAAAATTGCATATTAACATTCCTTTTGCTGATGCTTTATTGAATATGCCAAGTTATGCAAAATTCTTGAAAGATATCTTAGCAAATAAGCGGAAGCTAGAAGATCATACGACGGTGAATTTGACCGAAAATTGCTCCGCTTTAGTTCAAAACAAGATGCCTCCCAAGCAAAAAGATCCAGGGAGTTTCTCGATACCTTGCATTATTGGTGACATTAATTTTCATAAATTTTTATGTGATCTTGGTGCGAGTATTAATCTGATGCCTTTTTCTGTGTTTAGGAGACTGGGATTAGGTGAACCCAAGCCAACTAGGATGTCGTTGCAGCTGGCTGACAGATCTGTCAAGTATCCACATGGGATTATCGAAGATGTTCTGGTGAAAGTGGATAAGTTTATTTTTCCTGCAGACTTTGTGGTACTTGACATGGAGGAAGATTTAGAGATGCCTTTAATCCTAGGGAGACCTTTTCTGGTTACAGGGAAAGCACTGATTGATGTTGAGGAGGGGAAATTGAGACTGAGAGTTGGAGAAGAAGAAATTATTTTTGATGTTTTCAATACTCTCAAGCACACAATGCACAATGATAGTTGCTTTCGTGTTGATGTCGTGGATTCGCTTGTTTGTGATTTTGTGCAGGATGGATTGAAAGAACCATTGGAGGCCACTCTCACTACTGAAAAGCAGAAGGACGAGCTGGACGAGGAAAAGATGGAGATGGTAGCTCATTTGAATGCCATTCCACCTTGGAGAAAGCAAGTGAGGCTTAGACTAGAGGAATTGGGAGACAGAAAAGATTTAATGCCTCAAAAGTCAAGCCCAGAGGAGCCACCTACTTTGGAGCTCAAACCATTACCTCCACATCTCAAGTACGTATATCTAGGAGAAAATAATAAATTGCCTGTTATTATTTCCTCTTCTTTGACAGATGATATGGAGAGTAAGCTCTTGGGAGTTTTCAAGGAGCATAAAGGAGCGTTCGCTTGGAAGGTTTCGGACATAAAAAGGATAAGTCCTTCGATCTGCATGCACAAAATTCTGATGAAAGATAAATACTCACCTCTAGCACAACCACAAAGGAGACTCAATCCAAAGATGCAAGAGGTAGTAAAAGCTGAAACAATTAAACTTCTGAATGCATGTATTATCTATCTTATCTCTGATAGTGCGTGGGTAAGTCCTGTACAATGTGTGCCTAAAAAGGGTGGGATTACTGTTATTACTAATGAAAAAAATGAGTTGATTCCCACTAGAACTGTTACGGGTTGGCGTGTATGCATAGATTATAGGAAATTGAATGATGCAACCCGTAAAGATCACTTTCCCTTGCCATTTATCGATCAAATGATTGAACGATTAGCAGGTCATGAATTTTATTGCTTTTTAGATGGATACTCGGGATACAATCAAATCACAATTGCACCTTGAGGACCAAGAGAAAACTACTTTCACTTGCCCTTATGGTACTTTTGCGTTTAGGCGTATGCTCTTTGGTTTATGCAATGCACCTGCAACATTTCAAAGATGCATGACCGCTATCTTTCATGACATGACTGAAAATTTCCTTGAAATGTTGCAGGTGCACCGCTATCTTTCATGACATGACTGAAAATTTCCTTGAAATCTTTATGGATGACTTCTCTATTTTTGGCTCCTCATTTAATGAATGTTTAGAGAATTTGAACTTGGTGTTAGTTAGATGTGAGGAGAGCAATTTGGTGTTGAATTGGGAGAAATGTCATTTTATGGTTCAAGAAGGGATTGTGTTAGGACACAAGGTATCGGAGAATGGAATTGAGGTTGACAAAGCCAAGATGGAAGTAATCAAAAACTTACCCCCACCTTCATCAATAAAAGGAATTAGAAGTTTCCTAGGGCATGCTGGTTTTTATATGCGTTTCATTAAAGATTTTTCCAAAATTGCTAAACCTTTATCCTCTTTGTTGATGAAAGATGCTGAATTTAATTTTGATTCTACTTGTCTGCATGCATTCGAGATACTCAAGGAAAGCTTGGTGACAGCACCTGTTCTAACTGTCCCTGATTGGGAGCTACCGTTTGAGGTGATGTGCGATGCTAGTGATACAGCTGTTGGTGCGGTGCTGGGTCAAAGGAAGAACAAGGTATTTCATACCATCTACTATGCAAGTAAGACTTTAAATGATGCTCAATTGAATTACGCTACTACTGAAAAGGAATTGCTTGCTATAGTATTTGCTTTTGACAAATTTCATTCATACCTTGTTCTGTCTAAAGTAACTGTGTATACAGATCATTCTGCCCTAAAATACTTGCTTGCTAAGAAAGATGCGAAACCTAGGTTAATTAGGTGGATTTTATTATTGCAAGAATTTCATCTCGAAATTCGAGATAAAAAAGGTGTGGAAAATGTAGTTGCTGACCACCTGTCTAGGCTTGAGCATGTTGAAATTAAGGGCAGTGACGATGATATAGATGACTGGTTTCCTGATGAACAATTGCTTGAGGTAAATGCGTACCCTTGGTATGCCGATTTTGCAAATTTTCTTGTCACTGGCACACCTCCACCTAATTTATTGTTTCACCAAAGAAAGAAATTCTTTTCAGACGTGAAATATTATTTTTGGGAGGAACCGTTCTTGTTTAAGATTTGTGCAGACTCCATGATAAGAAGATGTGTGGCGGAGGAGGAGACCAATCAAATTCTAAACCATTGTCATGACCGTGAGGTAGGTGGTCACTTTGGACCCATACGGACGGCATCTAAGGTACTTGAATGTGGCTTCTATTGGCCAACTCTTTTTAAGGATGCTCGTTTGTATGTTCTCAATTGTGATAGATGCCAACGCACATGTAATATTTCCAACCGTCATGAGATGCCTTTAAATAACATTATTGAGTGTGAAATATTTTATGTGTGGGGGATTGATTTTATGGGTCCTTTTCCTGCGTCTTTTGCAAAGAAATTTATTCTGGTGGCAGTGGAGTATGTATCTAAATGGGTGGAGGCAGAGGCTTGTGCCACTAATGATGCACAAGTGGTGTTAAAATTTTTGAAGAAACATATTTTTAATCGATTTGGTGCACCACGTGCAATCATAAGTGATGGTGGCACTCATTTTTGCAACAAAATTTTTGATAAACTGTTGGGCAAATATGGTGTCACCCACAAAGTTTCCACTCCATACCATCCCCAAACTAGTGGACAAGTTGAAGTATCCAATCGAGAAATTAAGAGGATTTTAGAGAAGACGGTTAATGTGAATAGGAAGGACTGGTCCATTCGGTTAGATGATGATTTGTGGGCGTATCGTACTGCTTTTAAAACACCTATAGGCACTACACCATATAGGTTGCTCTTTGGTAAAGCATGTCATCTACCAGTCGAATTAGAGCATAGAGCATATTGGGCGACCAAAGCACTAAACTTTGATTTTGCTCTTGCAGGTGAAAAACGATTGCTGCAGTTGAATCAGTTAGATGAGTTTCGGGGAAGAGCTTATGATCTTGCACTATCATACAAGGAACGCACCAAACGAGCCCATGACAAACACATTATAAGAAGGGAATTCAAAGTGGGTGAAGCGGTGTTGGTATACAATTCTCGCTTACGACTCTTTCCGGGCAAGCTAAAGTCAAGGTGGTCGGGACCATTCACTATAGCCAAGGTGTTCCCATCGGGTGCAGTGGTGTTGCATGATGGCAAGGACGGGACGTTTACTGTGAACGCTCAAAGATTGAAGCACTATATCGGTGGCACAATTGAGCCACAAATTGGAGTCACTCAGCTCCATGACAGTCATTGAGGACATGGGTGAAGAGTCGAGCTCTAGACTATAAATTGAGAACTACTTCTACTCCTTATTTTGATTTTGATTATAGTTTTTTTTTTTAGTTATTAATCGCATCATTTGCATTTAGGTAGTTGCATGTCATTGCATTCAAATTTTTTTCCCGAACACTTCTTGCTCGGGCGGTCAAAACTGACCGCCCCAGCGGGTACTCGTTTTTAAAGAAAATCCTTTTGCGAAAACGTCTCGCCAGGGCGGGAAAAATATACCGCCCTAGCGAGTCGCGCAGATTAAAAAAATTTTTCTCCCCGAAAACTTCTCGCTCGGGCGGTCAATTTTGACCGCCCTAGCGAGTCGCACAGATTAACAAAAATTTTTTTTCCGAAAACTTCTCGCTCGGGCGGTCTGTTTTTACCAGCCCTAGCGAGTCGCGCAGATTATAAATTCTTTCCTCTTCTCTTTTCCTCCCCACTTCGAACCCTACTCCTCCCCTCCGATTTTCGGCACCCCCCTCCATCTTTTGTACTCAATCCTTATTATTTGGTGATTTTTCAGGGCAAAGACTCAATCTTGGTCCATACACTCCACGAGGAAGCATTTATGCTACAAGATTTTCTTCTCCGGCGGTCTTTCAAGCAACTCCGGTCATCTTCCACATATTCCGGTGAGCTTCTCCGGCGACCCTCAACAATTTTTCGGCGGTTGGATACTTTGTGCACTCCAATCTCTACATGGCACCCAAAAGATCTAAGGTAACTCAGGGAGCTTCTAGTTCTCGTTTCACTCCATCTATGTTTGTGAATGAAAAAGCTAGGGAAAGATTTGAGCATGCTAGACTACATAGGAAACCAATCCCTGAGCGTGGATTTAGCTCGTTTCTTATCGGTCAATTTTCGGAGTCCCAAATAGAAAGAAGAGGGTGGAATGCCTTTGTAGCACAACCGAATGCAGCAGTGGTTCCGGTTGTGCGTGAATTTTATGCCAATGCTCCGGAGGGAAATGAGTCGAAGGCATTTGTGAGTGGACATCTAGTCCCGTATGATCCCAAGACGATCAATGATATGTTGGGTTTACCGTCGGTGGACGATTCGGTGTTTCAGGCGTGGGTGCTTAACCCGGATTATGATTTGATCATTCGCACACTCTGTTATCCGGGCACCATGTGGAAACAACCGGGGACTTACACGGTCTTTCTTGAAAAGTTTTTGAAAGTGGAGGGGGCATTGTGGTATGCATTCTTGTCTAAGAGATTGATGCCGGTCGGTCATACGAGTGATGTGCAGCGTGAGCGGGCGGTTGTTCTTTATGCCATCTGTACTGGGATGGTGATTGATGTGGGCAGGCTCATTTTCGGACAGCTTAACATGTGCATTAATAGCAGCAATTTGGCTTTTTACTTTCCGACGATAGTGACTGAGCTGTGTGCCCGAGCGGGGGTGATATTTGCAGATGATGATGAGTGGTTACCGCCGATGAGAGCCATTGATGAGGCTCTTTATAGATCCAAGAGGGAGAAAAGACAGGCTGAGCTGCCCGAGGAGGTATTTTTCGATTATGGGGGAGCAGCTCAACCACCTCCGGCCTTAGGACATGCACCACCACCTCCGCAGCCACGTCGCCGTGCCATGCGAGATCGCCTCGACGAATTGGGCGCTTGGGCCACTTATCAGACTGAGTACCAGGCCGTTAATCAAGCCCACATTCAGAACATCAAATACTTGGTGCAGGGGATCTCAACTCATTTGGGCATCGACACGTCCGGCCGGCCACCTACACCAGCATACCCGCCACCCTTCCAGTTTCAATACCATTATCCTATGCCCCCAGCGGCTGAAGAGGGAGTCCCACCGCCTGAGAATGAGGAGGAGGACGATTTCTGATTAGGGGAGTTCACTGTTTCCCCTTGCCTTTTATTTTGCATATTCTTTCTTTGCATTTACATTCATTAGTTTTTTTTTATGTTTTTAGTGTTTGTTTCGTTTTGTGCACTGAGGGCATTGCACAACTCTAGTATGAGGGGGGTAGATTGTTTTGTTTGCTTAGTTAATTGGTTTTAAATTGTTGCATTTCTTTTATTTGGTGTTGTTTATGGTGAGAAGACATAGTGTATGAGCTAATGATGATGTTGAATTGATAGTATACAAAAGTATTGATTGGGTCACCTCATGAATGGTACTCTTGATTGTTAAAGCATGAATTTTGGCATAAAGTTGAACTTTTTGAGCACATATGTGTGGGGACTAGAATTTTGTAGGAATAATGGTGAAATTTGAAGGTTTTGTGTGGTTAACTTGAAAGGCATCATTTATGAGTTGATTTAGCATGTAAACCCGTGAAAATAAGTCACTAATTGGGACCTTGAATGAGAACATGTGATTTGCCTTGAACTTTACATATACCTTTTTTTTTTCAATGCACTGAATTAAAATATCATACTCCTAACCAGCTGTAATCCAAAGTATATATTCTTAGCCTAGGGAGTACACGTGTGAAAATTGTGCATAAAAAAAAAATATATATCGAAAAAATATATCGAAAAAGAAAAAATTGGTGGAGATGTAAGGTGAGGGGGAGCCGAAATAAAAGGAATGAAATTCTATTCCTGGGCTAAAAGTTGGAGATGTAAGGAGACGAGGAAAGTCAGACGAAAAGTCTTGACGATTGCACAATGAAAATGATCGGTGTACTCCCGACTGTTAGCCACTTGAGCTTATTTTTCTTCTTTTCGACACCCTTCTCTGCACTTAAGAATCGAATAAAGTTCAAATTATGGTTAGTGATAAATGGACACGGGGGTGCATGATAGTGATACTTGTATTGAAGTGCTAATTGAGTGACTCGCATGATCGGATGATTGATCTGTTTGAAGTACGAATGACTAGACCCATCATGACACACACACACGTTCAAATTAGTGTCGAGATTTATGTATAAATGAGAATGAGTATTCGTTTGTGATTCGACTTGATTATGAATTTGTGTGTGGGAAAGTTCACTGAGGCATGAGCATAACAGTTGTTAACTCACCATTGACATTTACTTGTGTTGGTTATTTCTTGTTTGAGTATTTTGTGTTTGTTTTGTTTGTTTAGAATCTCGTGCTTTAACCTATTTTGCTCGAGGGCGAGCAAAAGGTTAGTATGAGGGGGTTGATAGGACTCGTTTTTACGTGTTTTTAGTGTTGTTTTTGAGTCGCGTTCATGCATCATATTAGTTTGTTTCAGTTGAATTTTGCAATTTTTTAGCATTATTGAGCATTTGACTAATCTCGTGTATTCTGTGGTTATTTTGTAGGAATTGAACCAAAAGTGGGAGAAACTTTGGCATAATATCGAAGAGGTCTCGCTAGGGCGGTCAAAAGTGACCGCCCCAGCGAGCATTGTGGTCTGGCCGATGATTATTTTGCGCAAGTGTCTCGCTAGGGCGGTCAAAAGTGACCGCCCCAGCGAAACCAGGGACAAGCTCGAGGAAGCTTATTTGAGGACCTCTCGCTAGGGCGGTCAAAATATACCGCCCTAGCGAGAAACGAGATTGAAAAAGATTTGTTTCCAAATTTATAGGGACTCTATCCTACACTATAACCTAACACACGAGATCAGCCGTTTTTGGACACACTTTATCAGACTTTTCATTAATTTTTCTTGGAGAGGAGGCTAGGAGCAAAGGAGATTTCGAAGACCTCGAGATTTCCACGCGTCGTGGCCGTCATCCATCGTCATCTTTAGTATTTTCATTATTCATATTTTATTTCTTACATTGATTGTTGGTTTTTATCATGAATTTCAGTAGTTAAACTCTAGATTTTTTGGGATTTGAGGGGATCCTACCCCGCACTCGGTGTTGAACATTATTTCTCGACGTTTTTATTAGTGATTTGTTTATGCTATTGTTCTTTCGTGTTTCAATCGAAGCCTAGCTAACTTCCTTTGATTATTTCATGTTGTTGATGAGTTCGATAGAATAGTTAACAATACGATCAAATAGTATAAACCACGGATTTACAATTTTAGTAGATATACGGAATTGGGTACGTGTCGATAGTGATAGTTCACCCGAATGAAAGCTAGTGGATTCCATAGAATGTAATGCAATCTTGAACTGTTAAATATTTGAGGACACTTGAGTACTGCATGTTTTTTATTAGTATTAATATAGCTCGACAGAGTATATTAATTAGTCTAGGGAATTCCGTCGAACGCACGAGTAAAAGTCGAGTGTAATTAGTTAAACACGAGCGGTAGGTGAAATGATAATTCCCAACAAATTCATTTCTCATTTGATTTAATCCAAATTAATCATTGCGTTCTTGAACACATTTTCTTTGCATTTTAATTATTTTAATTGTTTACTTTACATTAGTTTAATCATCAACTCAATTTATCGTTGCTAAAGAAATTTTAATTGAAAATAAAAATAGTGTAACGCAGTCCTTGTGGAACGATACTCGTATTTACTTACGTTTATTATAACTTGACTATCGTGCACTTGCGATATTTAAATCGAGCTTTCATTTATAAAATAAATTTTGGGATTATTCACTGTGCAAGTTTTGCTCGATCAAAAATGCACATAAATATGTTTGTAAAACCGTGATATTATGTAAATAGAAAAACTCATGTGAGACAGTTTCTCATGTCAATTTTGTGAGACATATATTCTATTCGAGTTACCCATGAAAAATATTACTTGTATGTCAAACTAATATTTTTTTATTGTAAATATAGATATTGTTGACCAGTTTTACGAATAAAGATCCGTGAGACTGTCTCACAAAAGACATATTATTTTTAAAAATTCAACAAAAATCTATCAAATTTATCTCATTTAAAAAAAAAATCATAAAATCTATTAAATGAATAAACCTCGCTCGATCTAATTGAAGTAATCACATTTTTTTTTGAAACAATTGAAGTAATCACATTAATAATAAAATGGACGGTATATTCCGTCTCAAATATTAATTTGTACTTGACCATTGCCTCAATTGGCTTCTTGGTCGACTCTGCCAAACTATAAAACGTAAGGCAATTGGATTCTTGGTCCACTCTGCCAAACTACAAAACGTAAGCGGCTCTCCTTATAAAAGTTTTGACATTTCTTAATTTTACAGACGGATTAGCAGAAAAGACCCATAAAACCTGCAAGTCAATATCTCATATCTTGGAGGTGATCGCGTCTCTCCCTTTTTCCTGTGTGTTAATTCATGCTTGTATATCTGATTTCCTGTTCAAATGATTGTGCTTTAACGTGAAGGGGCCATGTTTTCTGAATTTGCAGCTTGAGAGGTTCAATTATTTGTGCTGTTAAACTTTTTTTATGGTAAATATTTGTAAATGGAATCTTTGATGGGCTCTTACCGTTCGATATGGGGGATATTGAAAGTTTCTTGAAATATGAAATGGGATCCTTGAATTCTGGTTTCCTTTTGCGAGGGTGGGAAATATTTGTTTTCTCAAGTAATTGAGACAAGAGTTTGTGCCTAATAAATTGAATCGAACTTTCTTGGTTCTTTGAGTGGCTGCTATGTTGAATTATGTACTTTGAGGTATAAAGTTCTGGAATTTGGTAGAAAGGAAAGGAGATGGAGCAAAAGTAAAAGGAAGTAACTTTAAAGTTAAGACTGAAGGTGGAGGGGATTTATTTATTTATTTTTTCTGTTTATTAGTTCTTGTTATCTCTTTCATGGTTGATTTGTTTGTGGAAGCTAAATAAAAATAAGCCAATTTGAATTTTTTTGTTTTTTTTTTCCTTTTTTCTGCTTACTTTTGAACCGGTTATAGAAAAAAATATTTGTGGGATTTTGTTTCATAGTTTTGGGTGATTTCAAAACGGTTGGAACATGTTGATCCTCATGTGGCTTATAGAGTAGAATATACATTCATCAAAATCTCTTTAATGATGTTCTTACTTCTTTTTTATCCAATGTACGACACAACGAACCATTGCTTTCAACTCCCTTTTTGTAGAATCTCTTTGAACTTTCTTGGTGGAACCTTTTACCTCTTTCTTTGGAGTCGAATGGACTGCCTATAGTCCGTTTAGGTTGTAGTATATGCTGCTGTATCTGCAGATACAGCTGAGAGATCTAACAGTTGCGAAGATACAGCTGCCGAACCCATATAGTTTTCACGTAAAACAATTTAAATTTAACGAAATGTAGGATGTAAGTTTCTCATAGGTTTCTATTTGGTCCAAGTTCCAACCATGTGCTTTTTTCCTTCTTTGCAATCAAGAACATTTTGTTGCTTGCAATAGAAAGTTATGAATTGGGCTGGGGTGCAATATTTTTTTGTTTGACATATCAAATCTTTTTTATTCCCAGTTGTGACTAATCAAGCCGCTCTTCGCATGCCTTTGTAATTTCATTTATGCAGAGTTATCAGGGAAGTAGAGATAATACCCCCACAATATGGGTAACAGTGAATCATCACCTGATGAACCGTATGAAACTTTTACACGTATATTGAATGTGCATGAAAATTACCCTGTTGATACCGACCATCAACCTCGATCTTCTGAACACACTCAAATTTCAACACACACAACTTTTTCGCATCATCATCCGACACATTCTGGAGCTTCGGTTAATGCTAACAACACAAAGAAACAACATCCTTCATCCATATGTGATAATTTCAACTCTTTGAAAGAGGTGGATCTTTTTTCCATGTTGCTAGTCTTGAAATTGAACGTGATTATTTTCCACCATGCCTTATGATCCCGAGAGTTCGCTTGAAAGTCTAAAATGACATTTGTTTGCCATGTTTCCAGGTTATAGATGCGTTAAGGGAGGCTGGCCTGGAATCATCCAATTTAATTCTTGGCATTGATTTTACAAAGAGCAATGAATGGACAGGTTGACAGATATTCAGATAAAAGATGCTTTCTTTTTCAGTGCTTTGTTAGCGAAGAAAATAATCTTTTACTTTATTTATGGTTTTAGGGAAGTATTCATTCAACAGGAGAAGCCTCCATTCGATTCATACCTCACAAAATCCATATGAGCAAGCCATTTCTATCATTGGACGAACTCTATCTTCCTTCGATGAGGATAATTTGATACCTTGTTTTGGATTTGGCGATGGTTAGTTTTCCTTTCATTTCTTTTTTCTTCATTGTTGGTAATTGAGATACTGTTTTTGTAACTATACTTATAAGCAGAAGCATGTTTTTTCTTACTAGCTACAACGCACGATCGATACGCATTTAGCTTTTACCCTGACCATCGACCTTGTAACGGGTTTGAGGAAGTTCTTGCACGATATAAAGAAATTCTTCCGTATTTGAAGTTATCAGGTAATATTCACTATGCTGTGATGTTTGTTTAGAGAATATGGTCGAACTTTTTATCTGATGCGGCCGACACATAAATTATTTAATTCCGTGTGAGTTCCAAATCTTAGCAACTCGTGGTGATTTAGATATAAACTCGTGGTGATGTTCTAATTTTTTATTTGAAATTTCAGAATTAGATAAACTTGGTTATTCTGTCGCCAGTATCTATATTAAAATATTTCTAGATGCAAATGTTTTTTCTTACATTATTGGATATCCGAATATTCTCTAGACCACGAAATATTTTTTCATAATTTGAAAACTTATGCCCTGAAGATTGATCAATCGAATTGAAATATTTATGTACCTTTCTAAACAATTAGTCTGCATCACGTAATATTTATGGCAATTAACAATAATCACTAGCTAATATCAGAACATAATATACATATTTTACCATGAATTTAGAAAAGTATGACCTGTCATTCCAAGTGAAAATATATAATATTTGTTCTCGTTTTGACTACTTGACAAATAGGTCCAACATCATTTGCACCCGTAATCGATGCTGCAATTGATATGGTGGAGAAAAGTAATTTTCAGTACCATGTCCTCGTTATCATTGCAGATGGACAGGTTCATTTCCCTTTTTCTTTCTTGCTGATGACATGAGATACACACATTGCTCCCCACTGGTTGTTAAATCATCTTTATCGGGAATTAGGTCACTAGAAGTCCTGATACACCATACGGAAGATTTAGTCCTCAAGAACAAGAAACAATCAACTCTATAGTTGCAGCAAGGTAAACATGGTTTGGTAACAAGTTATTGCATGCTCTAACACATCTTCTTAAGTTTAGCTTATAACATGTTTTTATATAGTGAATATGCTCTAACACATCTTCTTAAGTTTAGCTTATAACATGTTTTTATATAGTGAATTTGCTCTAACACATCTTCTTAAGTTTAGCTTATAACATGTTTTTATATAGTGAATATCCTCTTTCTATTATTCTAATTGGCGTGGGGGACGGGCCCTGGGATGCAATGCAAGGATTTGATGACAACATTTCTCAACGAGCATTCGATAATTTCCAGGTATTCATCAATATAAGAAAGTGCTAACACTAGTTGATCCATTATCAGCCGTAAAACTGTCGAGCATCTTCTGTACTTGTGTCAAAACAGAAATAGAATTTTCTTATATTGCATAAATGTTACTAAATGGTGCCGCAGTTTGTCAACTTCACAAAAATAATGTCAGAGGAGTCAGACACGGCTAAAAAGGAATCAGCTTTTGCTCTTGCTGCTCTCATGGAAATACCATTTCAGTATAGAGCAACATTGACCCTTCAATACAAAGAGTAAGCCTCCAAACTTTTTATGATTTTGTATATTCACAAATTGTTCTTTGATTCCATATTTTGTTATTTTATTTTTCTGGATCCAGTTTAATTGTGCTTCCCTCAAATAATTTTAAACAGCCGACATATTCTGTATTAAAAAACAATGTAATTTTAAATGAAGGACTTTAGAGTTTCATAACTCCATTATTCTGTTTATTATATATCTTAAATAAGTTATGTCCATTCTTGTGTTTTTCCCTTGTGAAGCAAACATAATGCAGGTTGTAGGAGACAAACCCTTCCTCCTCCCCGTGAAGTAATAGACCACGACAACGCTATAAAGTCACGTCAAGAATCAAAAAAATTGGAATCCATCGAATCAGGACCATCAACTGAGCAAGTGAACTTCTATCTCAGTTTAGATTTTATCATGTTATTAACATTATCAATACTGTTTCATTTTACACTTTGTATTTCATATTAAGGTTTGCCCGATTTGCTTGACAAATCCGAAAGACATGGCTTTTGGATGTGGGCATTTGGTATGAGAGCCTTTCACCTATTTTCGCTTATCTTAATTTATGTGTGTGTGTGTGTGTGTGGATATATGTATATGTATACCACAATTTGAATGAAAGTCATCTCTCATTCGGTCACTTTTTTGGAAAATTTCAGACATGCAGGGATTGTGGTGTCTCATTATCTTCGTGTCCCATGTGCCGGGAGCCTATAACCACACGGCTTAGACTTTTTGGTTAAAGGGACAGCTTGTCGGCTGAAGTGCCAATTAAGACACGATTCTTGACATTAAAAGTTAGTGAAAACAGGATTCTTGTAACACTCGGAGCTGTATAAGTTTATACCCAAGGTGTACTTGCAGATTGTTCGGTACGTCAACCGTGAGAGTGGACATCCAGAGATTGGGAGTGAAGATGTGTTTCTGCTTGGAAATTAGATACATTCTCTGCTTTAAGTTTTTGTTGTGATGTATTTTGAATAATGCTAGGTAAAAGTTTTAGAGTAGTGAAATTAGTTCCTTGCTGAAGTTGAGATTTGTAAAGAGTGATATGATAAGGTTTCTGCACATTACTAGAGTGAAATTAAGCTCTTGTACAAAGATGAATGATTCCTTCATTTGATATGCATCACAGAGTCTAGTTGTTCTTTGTTTCACTCACAGCCGATATGATGCTTAACACGACACTGTGGTCAACCTCAGAGCAGATCCATAAATTAAAACGAGCTGGGGCGAGACTCCAAGAGGTGTGGCAAGGAGGTGGAACCATTAATAACAATGAAGAAAGTGAGCACACTCGGTGTATGAAGAATTTCATGACGAATGCAGATGTCTCTCTGCATGAAGTGCAGACTTAACACGGTGAGAACCAAAAATATTACTATCCTCAAAATGCATTGAGTCGCCTTTTTTTGTTGTTGTCCTACTTTCCCAACTCTTACATTCGCCCTGCCCCTACCTCATCCCCTTATCTTAGACCTCACATGGTCTTTTGTTATCAGAAGACGCTACTCATGACAAATGTCACGTACGTTCCCAAATTCTGGAAAGGATCGTTTCGTCGTGCGCGTGTATCTGTATCTATATGTTTGTGCATGCATATGTGTGTACTTACACTATATATGTTTGTATAAGCGGGTAATTCGATAGATATAAATACATAATATTCTCTCCTTCATATCACTTAGCTCATAGTATTCCTGCTAATGATCGACTCTGGTTCCATCATCTCAAGTGACAAACGAGTCATATGAGTGAGAATACACATAACGAGCATTGACTAGCATCTGTTTTGTATAAGTCTTCATTAGATAAAATTATTAATCCAATTTAATTAAATTATTATAAAGCTATACAAATATTTATCATATCCAATATATGAGAGCATATTAGAACTAAGTCTGCAATGTGATATATAAATTATGAAATTTGTTTGTTGAAATATTTAAAGAATACCAAGAGGTTTTTAACCATATTTTAGATTAGATTGTACAGATTTATATTTTATAAATATAAATTGTAACATCTTATTTTAATTATTATAATCATTTAAGATGTTGGGATAAAATAAGATAAAATAATTATATATATATATATATATGTTTATCATATTTTTATTATATGTATTTTTTTAAAAAAGACACGATAATAATGAAAATGACACAAATAAAATTTTTTTTTTGGACGTATTCTAAGATCTCTATCATCGACTTTGGGTGGGTATATATGAGATTTAATACAATTTGTCTTTCAAAATATCCAAATAAAATTTTAAAAAATATTTGAAGTCGACCCAATTTTTTAGAACAATGTATAAGAGTATATTTTGACATTTTATAACCTATTATACATGAACTTTTATTAGTCTAGATCAAGGTTTGTGAATGAACTTACTCGAGTCTGACTTTATTTGGCTCAAATTAGATTCAAATTAAGACTCGAGCTCGAGTTTGACACAAAAATTCGAACATGTCCACTAACTACTAAAGCTCGATATCTATATACACTTATATTATATTATAAAAATATTAAAGCTCGCGAACTATCGAACATAATAAGTTGAACTCGAGTTTGGTTCGAAAAAAATTGAACACGTTCGAGTTCAGCTCTAATTTGATAATTTCAAGTGCGAATAAAATATTTTTTGAGTCGACTCGATTCGTTTACACCCCTAAAATGTAGACGACAACCTATTGTATATGAAATATCAAATATTCAATATATATATGGATAAATATCCTAAGTCACATGAGACCAGGCTTGTAGCCCAGTGGTCTCACCTCCTGTCAGATTAGCTGGCCTCCCGAGTTCGATTCTTCCCGCATGTGTTGTGATAATAATAATAAAAAAAATCCTAAGTCACATAGGTTCATATAACACTCAACGTGTGGATATAATTAGAAAGAATTTGGGAGATGGAGGAGACGTACAGAATGTGACTAAATCCATAATACTGCACATTGCTACATGCATGAATGCTACATGCATGGATTTGCCCATTATAAATTGGCTCCCAAATGCATGATTCCGCCGAAAGCAGATTTTGAGGTTTGCCTACCCTCACAATTCACATGATAAATTCTATATTATCATTAATAATTATACTGGATTATCCTTTTATGCGTTCTATACATATAAATATGTCTACCAACGGTAAGACAATGAGTTCAATCAAATTAAGTTGAATATATATGGAAAACTTTTAAGGCTTGGATTAGATGTACCCGATTCGAAATTCGAATATTTAAATTTTTTGCTCAAATTCGAGTTTGGCGGGAAGTTTGGAAATATTAAAACATGTTCATGAGCTATTCGAACTAAATATTATATGAGAATAAATATTCTGATTGTTTGAAAATCTTTATATAATATATAATTATGTTATATTAATAAAATATTAAAGATAGTGAATGGTTCATGAACCGTTAAATATATAAAATAATTTGGGCTCGACATTAGATCGGAAAAAAGTTCGAACATGTTCGAGTTTATCTCGAATTTGATAATTTCGAATCACAGTGAATTATGATGCCTATTCAATTCAAGTCAGGCCTCTCTTTTTTTATATTTTATCAAGCCAATTTGTATTATTTATGTGAATAGTGTGGGGCTTTTGAGGTGATAAAGAGCTGAAAAAAACCAAGTAAACGAGGGTTCGGTCCCTGCGGGCACTGCCTGCAGGGGTCGATCCAACGGCTCGGATTTTTTCGAGCCAATTTTTTTTTTTTTTTACATGGAGGTGGGCCCGGATCACTCATGTGGAGTGATCCGGGCCGTTCATTGCCCGTACAGGATGAAACAAACCGTAAACGAGTATGCATCGTATCTTGCTTCTTGTATTATTCTTAGGGACAAATAATTGTGATAATTAATGAGAAAACCATTATTATCCTAAGTGGTTTTCTACGAGGGGACTGAGGAATGTTTAAAAAATTACATATTGTAGGTAGAATAAGAAACAAATTAAATCATTAAGATGTAGAATTTGTGTTGAGAAAAAAATCGAATAAAAAAAATATCCATGAAATATAAAAGTATAAATTATTTAAATTTCATAACAAAAGAAGAGAATAATGAAAAAAAAAAAGAATTAGATTAGTCAAATTCCAAATTTTAACAAATTAAAGTGAAAGTTTTGAAAATCGGGTCATAGGTCGGCTTCAATTGAGATTCTGATAATCTAATTAGTCAAAATTTGATCTTTAACACAATAAATTTTTTTCCTCACGTATAGTCGGATTTTTTCTATTAGGCTGACATGATGACGAACATTACTCGTTTCATACTGAAGTTGAGAATTCACATGAAAATCAGATTATATATGGAAAAAATAATTCACTACATTAAAACCAAACTTTGACAAATTAAAAGAACAAACGTCGTCGATTGATCGATTTTTAAGTTTTCCCACTAGGAAATTATAACTTATATTCTACACGGTCACATAAATTTTCGGCCCCTATAATTTGAAATAATTTGTTACGTTTGACTCAAAAGGCACATGCTTAATTCGAAGAGTCGTTTCCTTAACAATTCAAAAATGTCTACCAAAAGACAACTTAAGGCAAAACAATATCGAAACAGTCACTTTCATTAATTGTATAGAGTACGCCTATAAGTATGTACTCACACCTCTACAAATTTGTGCCACAATTTCATAGCATAAATTTTTATTTTATTTTCATAATTTAATCTATATGTATAATTCTCCAAAAACCCTGAAAATACACACACGAATCTATATATATTTTCATTAAAAACCCATTATATAATATATTATGAAAGAGGTCAAGAAAGTGAAGAAAGGTTGGTTGGTAGTTCAAGTAGGGTTGGAGGAGGATGATGACACTCAAAACGGAGGGTTTCAGAGATTTTCGATGCCGATATCTTATTTGTATCATCCTCGATTTCAAAGGCTTCTCGAGAAAGCTCGTGAAACTTTTGGCCATAGAGCGGCTGGTCCTCTCATGCTTCCATGTTCCGTCGAGGATTTTCTTGATCTACGGCTGCGAGTAGAAAGGGAATTAAGAAAATATAACTAACCTGCAATCGGTACCGCTAGCGTGGTCGGCCATCGCCACCTTCTGGAGGCTTCTACGTATAAGTTTTTCAACCTTGTCAAAACTTTTAATCCCACTTCAACGATAACATATTGTAGCTAGAACACACACATATATAGCTACGGAGATTAGCATGCAGTTCGATTAGAGAAGTGAAATTCAAGTGTAATCAAAATATAGTCCAACCATTGCTCGATAATGATGGATTTTTATACGATAATTTAGATTTATATTTTGAACAAAATTTCTTAAAAAGTGTAATTTATTATTCAGTATTTTAAACGCTCTTATTTTCGGCGGTTCTCTTTCTCCCACAATTTTCTTTATCTTTTCTGTCAATCTTTTGTGCATGTTGACGTATTTTTTTTAGTAGGTCTTCTGTGAGATTGTCTCACGAATCTTTATTTGTGAGACATGTCAATCTTACCGATATTCACAGTAAAAAGTAATACTTTTAGCATAAAAAGTAATATTTGTAGCATAAAAAGTAATATTTTTTCATGGATAACCTAAATAAGAGATCTGTATCACAAATATGACCTGTGAGACCGTCTCACATGTGTTTTTACCTATTTTTTAAAAGGCATGTGTGACTACCCCTCCTAAATGTTTTGATATGGAAAGTTTTAAAATATATAGGTTCTACTTCTATAGGTTATTAAGCAAAAATTAATTTTTAATAAGCAAAAATAGTCTTATAAGTTCGTTCATCTCATATCAAGATTTCAGTGTGAGAAATAATAAAATAATTTGTGCTTATTTATCTTATTTTTACCGACATTGTTAATGCCAGCTAGATATGTCATCAAGATCCAAAGTTATGTCACCGCTCAATAAAAAAAAATCATATGAAATATGCAAAAAATATATTGTATTAAGTCCAAATCATTTTAAATATGGAGTTTTAATTGGAATGTAAATTTTATTTTCCTGATTATTTTAAATCTTATATATGTATTACCAAAGAAATGTATATCACTGTCCCAATTAAGATGCCATATTAGTTCTTCTTCGTATGAGTCCTAAGATGTTAAAATATTACAGCCGGTCTATGGTATATATAGCTAGGCATTCATGAATCTTAATTTGGATGTATTTTCTTATCTACTACTTGGATTTATAATCAACTTAAGTATATAAGATACGTATATAGTTTGAGGTTCACTTGGATCCATTGTATTTTCGAGTTTAGTTCAATCTATCATGATAATACGTCTAATCATCATTACTATTTCGGTTTCTTTGTTTAAGGTCATCTCACGTAAAACCAATGATGATTATTGAATTTGTCAATATGCTGGATTGTTGATAAAGCGACGAAAAATGATGATGTGACATCGGACATTGTGAAGTAATTGTCTACATACACTCTGATGAAAATTTGTTACAAATATTGTAAATTAGTAGACGAAAATAGCAATTTTGACTAGCAATATGAAGGAAACGTGTAAGTTAGAGCACCAACAATATATTTCCCATTTGAAACAGTTTGAATCGAAAAGCAAGATCCATACATCAGCAAGAACTAACAAGAATGAACTCTATATATCTGAAGGTTAATAAATAGTCATTCCACGGATTGATCTCAAGCCCTAACAGGAAGAACCCAAACCCGTGATTCCCCAATATCATATCATTATTTTCATTGCACAAGAAGTGGTATCGGAGCCATGATCTAGATCGAGCCATGTAAGTTGAATCTTCTGATACTTAAACGAAAGAGGTGGAGACTCCAAGTAAATATGTGATGAGATCAAGGTAGGTGGTGCTCCAAGTATTTCACATAAGACGTGTGCTCCCAACGTAGTGAAGAGGAGTGACATCGAGGATAGCGAATGAGATTGAGAGGATGCTCGGGCCATGAGAAGAATGATAATCCTTTGTTTGAGACGAGGATTGTTGAGAATACAACCAAACTTAGACATTGAAAATACATGAAAAATACCATGAGCTTATAAATTGGAAGATATCTTCATTGATATGAGACATTTTTTGTAAAACCCAAAAACTAATCAATGAAAATTAAGCCCAAAATAGACAATATCAAACTACTGTGAATATATGTGACTTTCATTGTATAATAATGATGATATCATCAATATTAATTAAGAAACAATTACCAACTCTATATTGATATGCTTAAAGTATATATTATTAAAAATAATTTCCCAATCAAAGTAATAATTAAAAAAATGAATGAAAATTTAATAATTCCTTTGAAACTACAAATTGTATTACAAAAATTCACATTTTTTAGTAATTTATTAATGTATAGAGTTGTGGATGCGAATACGTACCATATGTTGTACAAATTGATTAATATAATTGAATAATAGTTGAATTGGTCTTTCAATATATTCTAAGATTCTGATTTTAACATGTTATGGATTAACAACCACCCCATGAGGATCATATAAAGTCAATTCAGTGGAGTGGTACGTAATAATATTTCCACATTTTATCTAAATATATATTTTGATAAAATTTATTTTCTTCATTGTTCGTTTTTTACGTGACTTTGATGTGAATATAATGTTGAAATAATCTAACATAATGTGGTGCTCGTGTATTATGTATATAATGTTATATCAATACTCCAGATAAAAAAATATTAAAGTTGTAAAAAATTGAAATATATACAATCAAAACTCAATTTTGACAACATAAAAAATAAAAAATTGTAAAAAAACAAACATGAATAGAAAAAATTGCAAATTTTCTTTTAAATATAAAGTTTATTTTATCGAGATTCAAGATATAAGACCTTTTAGTAGATAGTTGAAGGTAAATTTGAAAAATAATAAAAAAGAATATATGAAGTGAATCCTAATTTGTAAACAAATTTTTATATTATTTTTCTCATCATCGTATATTATATTATTATTAATTTATTTAAGACAAAAAAATCACCAATATTTTTTTTTATATATCTTGACTCGTTTATTACATATAGATTATTTTTCTATGTTATAAGAATTTTTACATTTATAAATTTTGGTTATATTGTGAAATAAAATTTGAAATGAAGTAAATAAAATTACGTAACCATATTTACTTTAATTGAAAATTAATCTAACATAGATAGTTATCTATATATAAAATATAACATATTGGAAAAAAAAATAGTTTTTGGTTGGCCTAAATTATCGGCACAAGAAATTTCGCTTTTGTTACTTGTATACCATTTCTTTAGTAGAATTTCGTATTAAGTTTGAGCCAACTACTTAATATATGGTACTTTGGACTAAATCAATAACTAGTAATTAATTAAACACATAAGATGAAAAATATTTCTCATGTCATGGTCAAATAAAATCCGAGAATATAATAATTTAATTTGCTCCATACAATGAATCCAAGCGACATTTGTGATATTGACCAAAAAAAGAGAGATTTTGAATTGCCTTGGGATTTTTTAAAATCTATTATTATTAATTTAGATGAGTTGTTTTTATTTTTTATATCGAAAATTATGATAAAATGAAACATTTGTAATATTATAATAACTATTTTACAAAAAAATATACGAGATTTTTGGCGGTTGTAAATAATTAATGAGTGTCTGACTAATGATTTTTAATCCTTTGTTAATTACAAGTGTATCAATTTGTAAGCATCTTAATTATTATAAAATAGCAAATAGTTGGAGATAAATTCAAACTTTCCTTTTCAGTAATTACATTAATACAAAACACTAATGTCGAAACCCTAATCAATTTTGTATATCTCTATATATAAGCATTGCATGTGTATATGAATTGAACCCACACAACCTTCACAAAATAAAGTGACCCCTTAAATTCATATATTCATATTCTGTAATCTCAAAGAATTAAAATGAAGGATCTTATGCATGAGAAGAAGAAGATGAAGGTGAAAAAAGGGTGTCTAAAAGTTTGGGTAGGGTTAGAAGATGAAGAATGTCAAGGATTCATGATTCCTATATCATATCTTTATCATCCTATTTTCAAGACACTTCTTGAGAGAACTCGTGATGCCTATGGATACGAGGTCGCCGGCCCCCTCAAGCTTCCGTGCTCTATCAACCATTTTCACCATCTCCGGGGCTTGATTGAGAAGGAGAGAAGTAATCACCGCCACCATATACGCGACCGCCACACCTACCTCCATGGTGCCTTGTCCTTCTATTCTTGTTGATTGGGTTAAGTGCTACATGAACAAGTTCAATCCTCTTTGTGGAGCATGCTTTTTTTTGTTTTCTGTGTTTTCATTGTTAGCTTGATTTGCTAGGCTTTGAGAGGCATTTGTCATTTTGTGCACTTGTTGCAGAATTATTAAACACCTTGGATGTGTAAATTCTATATGATGTATACATATATATCTATATTACTGTATTTGTGTCTGTATACATGTATGTATGAACATGTTAATGAAATGGCACTATTTTTAAATTTATTACAAAAAGGATACATAAAAGGACATATTATGCCAAACGGAAAAACATAAAAGGATACATTTTCCTCACACAAACAAAAATAATACCAAACATTACATTAGTTATTGGAACACATAAAAGGACACGAGAAACCAAACAATGGTACAATATAAGTCTTTGTATGTACACGTCTCTGCCCTCATGCATTGGCTAGGCTTCTGGTCGATAGGCACATCAATTTTAAGTAAATACAACGATGGAAACGAATTATTGCTAACTCCATATAACGAATAACCCATTTATAAAGATAAACATATGTTGGACTCCTCCGTCACAAATTCCTGCTGTCACAGAGATAAGGGGGCTGAAACGGCTGTGGAGGAGTTGAAAATGGCTTCGTCCAATTCCTGCTTCCTTAATAGCCTACTGGAGGGTTCAAATTTGGTACCTAAAGGCCACTGAATTGCTTTCGGCTCCGAGTATCTTAGCAGGAAATGGCAGCCGACTGCATTGATTGTTCTGTCAATGAAATCGGATCTCGTCATATAGTCCTTCATCCGGCATATAAATTCCAGATGATCCCTTGCCTAACCACACAGAATAATTAAATATACTTGTATTCGCTTTATATATAAAGTTGCATTGCAGGCAACATCAAGAAAAACGACTCATAATTTTGACAAATCTTCAAGTTTTCACATAAAGAATGTGCAAATCAGCAGCTCAGTAAGATGTTAACTCGTTTATGTGTGTGAATAGAGCAATGCTCATAGCAATTTTTCAAGAAATCAAAAGAGAATGAATGTATCTCTTTGTACAATAGCAGGTAAACTGAAAGATTATTGGATTAATTTGCATGGTAAGAAGCATACATAAGCATTACATCTAATTACATAAGAGTGTGAAATTAGGAACATGGGATGCCATTTTCATTTTCCACAAGTTTGTAGACAATTTAAGGTGTTTTCGGAAACACTACAACTTGGGATACGTGCAAGATTTAGGAATTTCTATGTCCGAGCAGATAATCAGAAACAAAAATTCAGAGTTAAAGGGGTAAACACTCAGACTACATAGACTTCCTATTAGAAAGACAAGAATGGCAACAAACAAACTATGCCAAGGGCCATGACAAACAGAAAAGGATATAGCAAGTAAACCTGTCGATACTGAGGAGCTCGTTTTGGAAGTTTGAGATAACCCATGTGACAAATTTCATAATCCCATAAAAATGACGTATGGTGGACCCATCTATTCTTGGTAATAGATTGAGCATTTCCACCGAACTTACGGTTGCCGATCACATAATCTGAATGAATCAGAGACATGTAGGAAGTGGTATCAAACTCACTGTGAAATTAAGATGAGAAAAAGCTGCTTTACCGTGTGATAATCGTGTTAGGCTATAACAAAAGCATAGCCAAATTTAAGTAGCTAGTGGTTTTCCATGGAACAATGCATGAAAGAAATTATCAGAAGGCCTTTTTTTATACCAAAATCATATGATTGTTTCATAAGGTTATTGGAAAGAAAGAGAACAATCAGCCTAAAGTTAAGAAAGAGAACAATCAGCCTAAAGTTATACTCACAAACAATGGTAATGTCCTGGTTTCAACAGTAACTATGAGAAGTAAATGAGAAATTGGACTAAAGGAAAACCCTGACCTGCCACCGAATACCAACATAACCAAATATAATTAGGACGGAAAATGGTAGGTGATTATTGAATTCAATCAACTTCAAATACGAATGATCTACGCTAGTTTGCATATCAAGAAGGTGGCAGAATTAGCAAAGAGAATGGAAAAATGTCTACCTGCTATAGATGAGATCAGAGCTGATCCTAATGAATTAGAAAAGGGAAACACATGAAAAATGGAAGGAAACAGCTGATCAGAAATTAGAAGCATAACTTTTTGGCCAATTATCCATCTTATGGTTTTGAAATCACATACTGAGCTACTCCTGCTCACAATATCAACTATTGTCTATCAGCAGAAAACTAGAAAATGTAAAATAGCGATGGTACCAACCTACCATTCTCACGAAGGGTAAAATCTCCAATTCCTTGAAATACACCTTTATATAATAGGCTACTCCAAGACATGATAGGTTGAGGATATGATTGTAAACCTGAAATTGCATCCTTATTGCATATAAATGTCACAAAAATTGTCCCATGGTCCACAATAACTGTACCACCTCCAGTATACCTTCGAATGACCGGAATTCCATCTCTTAAAACAGACTCAGTATCAAGAAGTTCCACTGGCTTCCTACGGAAAAATATTCATTTAGTGCAGATCAACTTCTTGTTTTCTCATGGTTCAACTGAGTGCAGTGCCTAACTACGGAACAATATAAGCCCTCGGGTGATAATTCTTTCAGATACACATAAAACTCAAACTACATGGCCCTGATACAAGAATCTCTCTATCGATAGCAAGCCAAACACAAAATATGATCCTAATTCCTAGATGTCCCATTAAAAGACAAAATGGATATTGTTTCCCATCGAATGAAGAAAAATAGTCTCGAATTGGGTTATAGAGATGTAGCGTGTGTTTAAAAATTGTGAAAATGGTCATGGAGTGGATTCAGGAAGTTGATTTAGGTACAGAGGAAATTAGCTGAATGCAGTTAATTTCAAATCCACGGCATTAATTTCAGTCTAAGCCTGCAGTCAGTTTTTAAAACCTAAACTATCAAAGAGATATCATTCATGAAACATCTGTTAATTACTTTACTGTGTTCAAGGGACTATTATTATGGTCAACCACAAGGGACGTCAATTAAGAAAAAACTAATTTGGGCTTGCATATGAACACTAAAAGAATAATCTTTGATTCAAAAGAAAGAAACAGATTGCTACTGAAATTTCCATGGACGTAACATACTAACCCTGAGACACCCATGACAATGGTGGGATGAGTGGCTCCATCATTGACGAGGCACCAATTTTGTGATGTGGTTCTTAGAAGTCTCTCCTCCAAGTGCAGCTGCTCAAGAATGGGCATTCCATTCAGCCTAAGAAGATTGATCCCACTGTTTCTTGTCTGTGATACTGCCATGGTTTGACAGAATCTATATCGGAAGGGAACAGGAACGAGGCCCGAATTCACGAAGTTCCAGGAATGTGCTTTGGGTCGTCGATCCGTGGGCAGAAATCGGCGCAGGAACGCGAACCAGGGGTTGGCAGAATTTTCCAAGCACGAAGGGATATTTTTTGTGGTTTATTAATAAAGCGTGAATAAAATCTAAATATAACTTTTAACATATAATTTTCATCAAAATAATTTATTTAAATAATAATCATTTTGATTTACATATTTTTCCAAAATCTTCGATTTTTTAAAAATATTAATAGTCGTAAAATTTCATTGCAATTGGAACATTATATTTAAAATTCTATGGCGGATTGTCTAATGGTTATTGGGATATAAATGTGGCAAGGGATATTTTAATGAAGAGAGACGAGAAACTAACCTTGTCTATTTCGTTAAGTAGATTGATTTTGAAGAAAAGAAGGATAAATTTCTAATAAAACATGGTTTATCCTCGTGTACGAAAGCCGTACAAGCTTGAAACGTGAAAATGGAGGAGTGGTGTCATAATGAGGTAGAAGATGAGTTTCATGCTCTAATTTCTAGCATGTTTTTTAATGAGAAATTGTTTGTTCTGGTCCAACTTCTCCTCTATTTTAAGCAGCATTCGTGTATGATTCTGAAAGATTGTGACAGTGGAAATATGAGAAAGCAGTGGTGAAGGTGCGAAAATTGTACAAAAAACAGGGACATATTTTTGTGTTTTTGTTTAACAAGTCTCAACTAGTGAACTGTGTTGAGTTGTACAAAATTGGAACCCAAGGGTAGAGTCGTAGAGATACACATGGTACAAGTCAACCAGCATGGCTTAAATATTCAGGTAAAAATGCATACAAATGTTTCAATACTTCCAACCTCAATAGCAAGCAAAAGAGAAGAAAAAATATTACTCAGGAACAACTCAAAATACAGTTATCATGTATATGAATGTAAAATGCATCTTCTGGGGCAAAAGCGTTTTACGGAAGCGCAACAAATCCCAACATCATCCAGATTTTCATCATCTTCTCGTCTATTAAAGTAGGTAGTAGCGCTAGTAAAAACAGCGTTTTCAGTCTGAGATAGCAATTTCAAACCCATCAAGCCTTAGGAACTAGAGAGGCGTTCACCTTGCTTTCGAGGTCAACTATTCAAGAAACAGCGATAGCATTATGAAGTAAAGGAATAAAGCTTCGCGCCACAACCAAAAAGTTGAGCAGCTTTACCTTACAATGGAAGAGGCAGCCCATCTGTTAGTTTCTCCCACAATGCAAGGGGGAAGACCAAACTGCAGCAGCTTGTTGCCATGGCTCTCAATAGCATCAAGGTACATGTGAGGTCTAACATTGGACAATAAGTCCTTGACAGGATAAAAACTTTAAACCATGAGCCACAAGGCAAACTGTCAAGCATCTCATCATCATTGAGTCGGTGATCACTGCTTCAACAACTGATAGTTAATCGGCGTATCTTAAGATTGACAACTAACTCAAAGAAATAACACGAACTATGTGTGTAAATGATGGCCAATTCTAGGCACACAAGTCCAGCTGTAAAAAAATATCATTATTAATAGTAACATTTTAAGGCAAAACAATTCTATGTGCTTGTGATCTTCAATGCCAAATGGCAGGTCATGGGTATGCATAACATGTACCCCAGTTGAACAAGCTTGTAAGCAAACCATTGTAAACATTATTCAGCAAAGGAAAACACCAATTGAGGATGTTGCACACAAGAGAGAGGGAGAGAGAAAGGGTCAGATGATGGCCGGAAGGAGAGAGAACTATCAGCAAGATTCTTCTTCGCATATATCTCTACAAATAAAGTTTATTCTAGAATTTATTCGGGAAGCCCGTGTTCAACAATAAAAAATTTCATCTTTTTCCTTATATTAAGCAAAAAGATAACATTAGAACCTTTATGCAATACTGACAATGGCTACAGATGTTAAACTATCTCTCGCTTGCCCTCAACTAATCAGCCACATCAGAGGAAGTGTGCCACCAAAAACAGAAAAGAAAAGGAGTGAATGATTTTTTACCACATTATTCAATCATGGCCATATTTGAACTTTTAATTGCTGATTAATTGATATCAGGGGTGAAATACTCGTAATTTTCATTAAGCAACTCCACATCATTATACGTACTCGATCTGTTATTAAAACAAACTGGATTAGATAAAAACTCTAAATTCCATTTATCAGTTCCACCAACCCATGTTCATTTGATGTTTTTTACAACGTGTTAATGCAATCCAAATCCATTATCTGTACCTTTCAAGGCCACATAATTTGATGACATGACAAACATGTCAATGATGAAAATCACAGAGGACGGGAACTTCCATACCTACAAAATAAAAAGTTTGATGAAAGATAATACAAAATACCCACTCATAAGTAAAATACATATCACATAAAATTAATTAGTCATACCAAACGTTGTCCTTGGAGTGAAAAAAAAGGTACTTCGCAATATCATAATGGGAAAAAGTCTCACCAAAGTTTGTTTTTAAAATTATATCAACATGAGATCAAATATAATAATGAAACATACCATCATGGCCATGAGAAAGATCTTGAAGTAACTTGAAATGATGACTATAAGCGAGACCTCTTTCCACCTGTAGAGTCAATGTACAAGTGACTCAATCCAGCTAATCTTTTTTAGGGAAAAGCGTGCAATAGTCAGAAAGGAAAGAGACAGAATTAAAGAAGAGTCATAAAACATTGCAACCTTAATCTAATTGAAGTAGTAGCTATCGACCACTTGGTGCAACATATTTCCATCAAATTTAGAATTTCAGTTGGATACTTTATACTGCTTCAAACTAGAAACAGAAAATCAGTAGTAATTCACTACTTTTTTCAAAATTTAAGCCACCGCCGACATATGGACATATAAGATCAACAAGCGTGTACACTACACAATTCTTCTAGTCTTCCGAATTTCGTGTTTTTTTTTAAAAAGAAAAATCCCAGCAAAAAATTAAACCATCCAAAGTCAGTTCCACAAACATAAAAGGAAAATGGAAAAGATGCAAGAGGAGTCTGTAATGCATCAGCTAGTAACCCACAGCAGTGGAGAAAATGGAAAGATCAGTAATTCAAGAAAATATTACCCAAAAACTCTAGCAGATGCGCTCTGCAACTTTCCAGTGCCATGAATCATCACAGCAAGAAAGATGAGGTTCTCAAGGACAACACGAGCGAACATCTGTGATACAACTTATTACATAAAAGAATGTATATACCCATCGTCCTACTAAAAACTGAACACAAAAAGAGTTGACATCAAATTAACCAACATACAATTCTGTAACACACCTTACCAAAATCCAGAAGAAATGAAACAACTGTCGCTGGCAAAGTCCATTCATTCTCATTCATCCTCAAAGTCCACATTCTGTCTAGTACAGCTAAGGCTTAGGATATCATACATAATTTTAATCTACAGACTATTCTTGCAAATAATAATTATAACATTTAAACCATGGATACAGATGTCCAGAAGAAGGAATGCCAAAACTGATTTCCACAACAAGCCCTGCAAAAGTTGGAAATTCAAATTTGTCTTTTACATTAGCACACACAACACTAGTCAAAACTACTCAAATCTGAAATCTAACTATAAGGTCCTTCAAGCAAATAACTAAGTTAAAAAAGAGATACGGACCTGAAAATTCACAGCCTCTTTAGAAAATCTATTGTAAAACAGATGTCGATAAGCTTGTGGCTTGTGCAGAATCAAATCGATTATGAGGATCTACATTATAGATAAGAGAGAAAATTACAAAAAAATATTTTGAAACTTAATATGAGAACTGTTAATTCTGGTTTCTTTACTTAATTTACCATGACTTCACACTCAATGTACTCATCAGCAACAACTTTGCAGTATTCCTAACAATTAAAGTAATCGTAATAAAATAATCAGAAAATGCGAAAACTGAAGTTAAAACATTAAATAGAAAAAATGGGAAAATTTTTATTACACATTTCATGAGCCGAATATTTCCTGGAGAGTACTGAATGTAAAGCGTGTCAATGGGGAACCCACACTGCACACATCTGAATCTATTAGTACAACCATCAGCATTCATTTTTTGCTTCTTCTTTTTTTCCCCTTCAAAGAATGGCGGTGAAAATTCGTCAGCGGAAATCAAGAACAGAAACTAGCAACCTGCGGGTGGATTCAGTCAGATTTGATCGAAAATTTTATATCTTTGCAACTTGTTTGAGCAAAAACTACTTCTTGATTCAGGAAAAAAGAATACAGCAATAATATCTTAAAAGGTAAATTTAAATAAAATAACTAACACAATTATCATTTGAAACAGTTTGAATCGAAAAGCAAGATCCATACATCAGCAAGAACTAACAAGAATGAACTCTATATATCTGAAGGTTAATAAATAGTCATTCCACGGATTGATCTCAAGCCCTAACAGGAAGAACCCAAACCCGTGATTCCAAATTTCCGTAGGAACCCCCAATTCAATATATTAAACTTCAATTTGTAAAGGATCAAGCTTTAACAAGAAACGAAGCATACCTTAGAGAAAAGAAGCGTGAAAAATGAACGGAACTCAGGCTATAACACAACCACCATCGTCTCCGCCTTGCAAAACTCCGCCGGTTCTCGTTTGCTACTGCCTAATGTGAAATGTGAATTCTCAAAGTGTGCATTTTGTAATTTCCTAAGTTTATAGCAGTTTTGTCCTCAAAGATTTATCGGAGCTCAATTAGAACCTCAAAATATAAAATGGAAAAAATTACACTATTTTTAAAAGATAACTAAGATTTCACTCGTGTGTGTCATGCAAATATAGAATATATTATATAATTAAAAATTAAAATTAGTAATTCTTAGTGTTGGAACAATTATTTAAAATTATTAATATTATAATAAATATATTTAAATTTTAAATATTGTTGTTAAAAATGATTATATAAAAAAATTTAATATCGTTTGAGATAAAATTTATTTGAGGATAACAATTTTTTGTTATCTAAAGTGATGAAATAATAATTTTTTTTCCTTGAAAGACAATAAAAATTACAAGAGTGGTCTCATTCAGGCATATGTTATATTTTTAAATTACTTATAATGATCATATCTCATCTATTTTTAAAAAAATAAATAAAATATATTTTCATTTATAGTTTTAAAATTTTAAATTAAATAAATGATTATATCACTCTTAAAATATAAAATTATTGAAAGAAATCATCAATTTAAATAAAAAAAAACATCATATTTAAATAATTGTTTTAATGAATTATGAAAAACTTTATAAAGATCAGTTACAAAGTCTTTAATTTTAAAATTGATGTAGCTAAAATAAATATTTTGAGTAGACTAGAGATGTAAGAAGATTGGCCCACCTCGTTGATAAAAGAGCCATCTAACTGGTCAACAGATCCACGTAGACAATTTATAGTTAACTTTGCGAGATGTCATTTGCGTCACGAGGTCCCGGCATAAATACTTTGGCGCTTAAGTCAGTACACAGTTCAAAGAAAATATCTTAAAACTAAAGATATTTAGCAAAAAATGAGAATGTACTTTGAATAAATCAAAAATAGAATGAATAATGAGAACAATCCTTTATTTATAGGATTTTTAAGAATGTTTAAGGGGCTTTAACTTTGCAAACCATTTAAGCTTTAACAATGAGTTGAATACTAAATTGTGCTTATTTGCCAATATAATTAGGTCATTACCCATCAAACACATCTTTAGACTTTTTTATACAAAAAAAATTTTAACAATAAAATATTTTAATTTAATATACAAATAGGGATATTTTTTTTGAAATCCTATTATAGGGGATGGGAGGACTCGAACCTGAATCATCACAACGGAAACAAGATGAGACCGTTAGAGTTAAAGCTCGGTCTATATACGAATGGGGATACTAATTACTATACAATAAATTAAATTATTCTTCATCACATAAATTCTCTAGCAAAAAGTAGATTCACTATTTGATGTTTTACGTAACCCTTTCTAATCTGAGATAAAGCGCTTCAACTGGCTACCATGGCGGGATAGAGCTATTGTATCAGAAGATTCACCACAATTTAAATGAATCCAAAAACCGCAGTTTGTCTCATCTTTTAAACCCTTCGATGATTTAGTGGCAATACCCACAAGTTCGGCTGCAAACATTAATCGTCCTTACCAAAGTCGATGGACAAGGAACTTTCGTAGTGCCCTGTTGAAGGAATGCACTTAACGTGGAATGATTAATGGTCACATTTGGGTACAACGATAGAACCAATACTTGGGATCGATATCTTCTTCACAGATTTCGCAAACGTGATCGGTACTATGGGAAGAAGAGACGAAGATTAGAGTGAGGGAATAATCAGTTTCCATTCACCACACAAACAACTTAATGGTTTTAGTGCATTAAATTTCGAGTTATGATATGTTGTATGTCTATCATGCACACTTAAGTGAGTGACGATGAGACGATACTAATCTATTATATGTGATGGAATATAAAAAAATTATACATGGAATGTTATCTCATAACTTTTTATGAGCACGCGTTATGCTAATCATGTATTTATATTCGAGTACAGTCGTATAGAAGATCAATCAAAAAATTGGACAAATAACACAAAGTTTTTGTGATTTTTTAATGTTATAGTTTAAATTGATGAATTATCAACTGTGTAAGAAATATGAGGTCGGGGACCATATAACATGAACCACTGGCAACCTGGGATGGCGAATTAGGCCAAGCTTTCGTCGAGGGGAAGAAAACAGGATCATCTTTCCTCAAAACTTCAAACGCTTTTTCGGCCATATCCATGAATGGTCAACATTAATTATTTTAAGAAGTTTAACATTTCATTTTTACTCCAAGAAATATCTGTTTTTGGTTGATCAGCTCGTCCATGATGTTCGTTAGAAGTTATGTGCATTTTCTTTGAATAAAAGAATAAAATTGAATTGAAGGAGCTCTTCCAGTGGGGTGCGGGGGGCGTGAGGCCTTTTTTGCATTAATTCTTTTGTGGGTCTTCTGTGTTAGTGTTGAAGATAAAATCTATGATTTGACGTGGGTGGGTCACTCTTATTTACGAGTCTTTTTTGGAGATAGCTATGGGGGCAGTGCCCACAAGTTCCGAGATGTATCACTGCTGATCCCCATCATGTGTGTGTCTGTTTGTTTTATAGTGGTGAGGAATTGAGAGGTGCCCATCAGATTAGGTGTCCAAAGTTTTGAGCTTTAAGTACCTGTGTGGATTTGTGGTCCGAAATAGGTCAAGTCTCAAATCAGCGTATTGTTGGACTAATTGAATTCGAGAAACATTCCGTATTTTTCTTGATGGTTGGTTGGTTGGTTGATTCAAAAGTGGATTTTAAGCGAAGTTGGACTTTTCACCCGAAATTTCCATTCTGCCTTTTATTTATGTTGATGATAATTTGGAAGAAATATATCCTTCCTGCATATCTTTTTTCCGGTGTTTTGACCTGAATTTGTGATGGGTTTGGTTGATTTTTTGGATCTGTAAATGGGGTTTGAATGGGTTCCTGAAATCTTTAATTCCTGATATGCACGTTTTTGTTTTTCTCAAGGAGTGATTTGAAGAGAGTTGAGTTGGGAATATGATTGGAGGCTTCATTATTTTGCATTGTGGTGTTCTGTGTAAAAGTGGTAAACTTGTGGTGGCAAAATGAGTTTGAAATATGAGATGAAGCTTGAATAAGAGAGGGGTGTAGTTGTTTTGTCCCTTAGATGGACCGGAGGAGTTGGCTGTGGCGGCGTAAGTCTTCCGAAAAAAGTCCCAGTGGTGAAACTGAGAGCTCAGGATCAATGTCATCTCATTCAGAAAGATTTTCTGATGATCAGGTAAACCAATTTTGGCTCGAATATATTTGGCCTCAAAATTCCTATATTTTCATCTGTTTCATAATATCATTTTGGTTTTCAACTTCAGCCTTTTACATCCGCAAAATAATGAATCAAGTTTGTTGATTCTAGGTTATGGATTCCCATGTTTCGCTTTCATTAGTTCTCTTTCAGGACCTTGTGGAAAGCAGATACCACAAATGGATAATTATGTGTATAGCTGACATGTTTTCGGGCACACTTGTTTGGTTACTACTTGGACTCTCACAATGTACACGGAACGAATAATCATAACCTTTTGAATTCTTGAATTGGTAGAAAATTTATGTTTTGTTCACAATTAAGTGCCATAAAATCTAGATTCAAGTGCTAGTTTAACTTTGAACATCATGGACCACATCAGCTGGAGGGCAAGTGATAGCCTCTTGCTTTTCTATTCTGGACAGCATTTGTTCCTGTTCTATTATTAGTATCTATCTTTAATTATTGACGCATGCACTCAGGATGATTCTTGCAATCAATAGTCTGTGTCTGTATACAATATGAATCGTGCGTATGCGAATCCATGCATGAATCCATAAAGAACTTATCTTCCATTCAAGCCAAGAAAACTGTTTTCTATCTGTGTCCATCTGTTCATGAAACTACTTGTCAACGGACGTGTATTATCTACAAGGATGGGAGGAGAAAAAGGAATTTCATGTGACTGTATATTAGCTACTGAATATTTGTTTTCCCCAAGGAAAATTTTTTGATGGACTAGTGAGAGTGACTTATTTTTGGTTGTTGCACAGGGTCTGGCAAATCAAAACATGCAATCCCATGAAGTCACGTCTAAAACCCTACCTGGTGATGCAGACCGTAATGATAGTTTGAAGACTTTGTCAGAGAAACTATCTGAAGCTCTTCTTGATGTCCGCACCAAAGAAGACTTGGTTAAGCAACATGCCAAAGTTGCAGAGGAAGCTGTCACAGGTATTATCCCTATTTCACATTCTTTCTCAGTTGGAATCTGTTTGTGTTTGCTTGCATGCATTTGCAGGGGCATCCAGAAATCTGAGAGCGGAAAAGTGTGCCAGAATAAGGGGTTGGATGGGGGTAGTTGCCAGGATTTTTGGGGGCAAAAAATAAAATGAGAATGATTACAAGAACATGTGTTTCCCCGTGATTATTTTTTCCTGGAATAACAGAGGAAAACTAATCACTTTCATGATGTAGTTTCAAGAACTAAATGTTGGAATTAAAATACTATCGGCTGCGATGGAATAGAGAGACTCTATTACAATTCTTAGCACTTATGTACTTAATGTGCAGAAAAATAGTTCTGAGAAAGGGGCAAAGTGTGGTTACATGTAACATGATCTAACTAATAGCTAGCCTAATATGAGTAAGGACACGCCATTATGGTTAGAAAAATATCTTTTATCCAGTTCTGAAATCGATTTTAATTTGAGCTCATATACCAGGGTGGGAAAGGGCTGAGAAAGAGGTATCGATTTTGAAGAAACAAACTGAAGCCTTAACTCAGAGGAATTCGATCCTTGAAGAACGTGTCGGCCATCTTGATGGAGCTCTTAAAGAATGTTTGAGACAGCTTCGACAAGCACGAGAAGACCAAGACCAGAAGATTTGTGATATTATTACCAATAAAACTCATGACTGGGATTCGACAAAATCTGAACTTGAGAACCAGCTTGCTGACATGTTCTCTAAGCTTGAAGCTGCAGAGAAAGAGAACTCGATCTTTAAGCTCGAGCTCGTTTCCAAAACTGAAGAACTGGAACTAAGGACCTGTGAGAGAGATCTCAGCACCCATATTGCTGAATCTGCTAGTAAACAACATCTTGAATGTGTGAAAAAGATTGTCAAACTTGAAGCAGAATGCCATAGGCTAAAGGCAGTGATTTGTAAAGCAACACCGGGTAATAATCACTGGTCAGGTGTTGAAGAGAAAACACTGGTTTTCGAGAATTTTAGCTGTGAAACTAGTGGATTAGAGTCTATTGGTGGTGAGACATGCCACCCCGAATCTTGGTCACTTGCGTCAGTAACAGAAGAGGGACAGTTCAAGAATGAAAGAACTTTTGAAAGGAGTCTTATAATTCCTTCTGCTGAGATTGATCTCATGGATGACTTTCTTGAGATGGAGAAGATTGTGGCACTACCTGTAACACAAGGTGGAAACAACTCGAACAACGTGATCAATAGTCGAGAAGATCATTTAAAAGATAATCTGGAAGCCATGATCAATCGAACGGCTGAGCTGGAAGAGAATTTAGAAAAGATAGAAATGGAGAAAAAGAATTTGGAGGTGGCTCTTTACGATTGTCGTATTCAGCTTAAAACATCAGAGGATCAACTCAAGCAATCAGAGGTAAAATTGTTGAACTTGAGCACTGAGCTGGCTGTGGCTGATAAAGAAAAGAGGGCTTCCCAGAAAGAAATTGAATTTATGAAAGAAAAGCATGAGCACTTGACAAATCTTGAACTTGAGATAGAAACTATGCATTCAACTATTTGTTCGTTAAAAAATGAGGTCGGAAAAGAACGAAATTTTTCAAAGGAATTGGAAATTGAGTTATCAAGAATGAAATTTGATTATAAGTCCCAGAGATCAGCAATGGTTGAAGAGTTCAGGATCGTTCAGGTTGGCTGCTCAATACGTTCTTGCTCCCACTTAGTGATTCATTTAACTATTGCACCGCCATTTTCATTTTGTGTTACACGTAGTATTTATTTATTATTTTTGCATCATATGAACTGTCGGATTTTACTATATCCGCTAAATCGTTGAGTTGTCTACTGATGTTGGTCTCAGGATAAAGAACTGGCAGCGGCTAAGAGTAAATATGCCAAATGTCAAAAGACAATCGCTTCTCTTGACCGACAGCTGAAAATTCTAGCTACATTAAATGAATTCTCAATCGACTCAGAAGAATCTGTACAAATCCCATAAAGGAGTGCTGGAACCAAGGTTAATTTTTGAAGCTTCTGCTCCATAGTTTTAATGCCTAAAGCCAGTTACCGTACCCACTAGAGAGATCTTTACGAGGAATGTCTCTCAAGTGGGTACAAGTTTTTGTTGGACTAAAGAGATGAGATAGAAATCAAGAAAATGAGACAAATTTGATTTTGAAACTCGGAGGCACTATCCAAACACCGTTGAGAGCACCGCTGATGTTATGTTCTTCAAGAACATTTTTTTTCAGTTCCTTTTTCTTCACCTCACAAGGTGTAGTGATGTACATAGTTTCAGTTACCAAACATGTTTTACAGAATTAGACATTTTGATTAATATAATCTCAAATTCAATTTTTGCATCATTTACTCAAGTAAATGTCAGCAAATGGCTTCTTTATATATTTAGTTATCGTTATCAGGGGTATTTAGATATTGTCATAAGTTGTGTGCACACGAAGCAAGTCGACTAAATCGAACTTTATTTGAAAAACTTGTTACATAATTTTTGGGGGTCGGTTAGTTCAATTATTGCGAATATTTCGAGAACAGTTTCTTACCATTTCGAGTTACATGCAAATGGCAATCTTTCCACTTATGGTAATCGATTCATGTTGGTACCTCGTACAACACTTCTCCTATGTATCTCAAGACAAGCAATGTATTTCATTGTTTCAATTTGATAAACAAAAAAAATTTATAGAAGTCAAAAAGATTTGATGAAACATGTTGGTTCTATGGTGTAGTGGTTAGCACTTTGGACTTTGAATCCAGCGACCTGAGTTCGACTCCCGGTAGGACCTTTTACATTTTTCTTCCTCCAATTTCGTATTTAATCCTTGTAGAGCATATCATAGAAAATCTCTGGTTTCTTTTGTTCCGAGAGGCAAAGTGCCTGAAGAACAAGAATCATACTTTATATTAGTAAACTCAAATTTCTTACATGAAACCATTTTGACCAAATTCCATATCATAAATTTGTGTTACGCACCTGTATAGCATAAGCAACATGAATTAGAAGTGATTCAGACCACGGTTTCCCGATGAACTGAAGGCCGATAGGCAAGCTAGATTGATCGTATCCGACCTGTCAAATTTGTTTTCGGTTGTAACAATACATTTTGTGAATAAAATACATTTTGTGAATAAAGAATTAAGGATCTTGATGCTTTTGTTAACTCACTGGGACCGTTACTGCTGGCAAACCAAGAAAATTTCCAGCTACCTGGTACCGGACTAATGCAGCTAAAATATTTTGACAGACCGTTAATATCCAGTGCCCAAAATCTTCTATCTTGATTAAATGAGTGTTGAATTTACCTCCATTTATGTAGTCTAGCTCACCGGTTCTTGTGGCGTCATCCTTTATATCATATGCCGTCACGCTGGCAAAGAAGTGTTCATGCATTACAAAAACAACTCTTCTAAAATCTTTTACTCGAACATTTTTTGTTGAATCGGGAGGAGAAATGTTTTAGTAGTGATACCCAACGGTTGGAGTAACAATGATATCCGCCATCGAAAATATCTTTTCATGGAACTGAAGCTGCCGATTCCTGCGTTGGTTTATTGCTGAAATAGTAAATGATATTCAAAGAATATCGAGCTTATAAAATCAAGAACATCTGCGAATGCTACCTGATTCTTTGTGCGTTTAAGTATTCTTGGCTGTCGAAAGAACCATATGCAGAAAGTCCGAACCGAACATCCCAACCCATTTCTGCCTTACTCCTGATATATTTGATCAATCCTTGTTGTGTCACAGTATGATTATTCACTTATCACTTGTATAGAAATAACGGTAAAAGATAATACTCACAGATTCTGTGAGTATCTTGACATTGAGGAGCTGCACTCTGATCCTATTGTGACATAATGCGCCAAGCGCATGACCTCTAGTTCTGGTATCGTTACATCTACAATCTTAAATTGCACGAGGCGATTAAACCGGTGGAGAGTAAGCTGAATTCTTGGTTTTGTCTGCTAAATAAATTTAGAAATTAAGGATTATATTTGGAATTTTATACCTTCCAGCCATATTTGTCTGATAGTCTGGTCACCGCATTAGAGCAGCAGACTTTGATATCATCACTGCAGTCATCAAACCACTGATAGAACACAGAAAAGATGTTAATATAGGCTAAAAAATTGAGTTTAGATGTTAATTTAAAGGCAAGGAAATGAAGATAACGGTATCTTGTGTCATTTTAGGAATGAAGAGTGGGAAGAAATTATCAAAAACCTTTCCATATCGCGCCATTTTGATGTCATAGGACGTGTAGTCAGCAGATTTCAGCAGAGGCAGAGGTAGTTTAGGCTGGTCAGGTACAGCTATCACACCATTTTGATCGGATGTAAGATTGCCGCTAATCGCTGCATAACTGAATTTTTTGAACTTTTTATCAAATATGACAGATGAAATCCAGCACGAGCCAAAAGAAAAATTTGTTGGAAAAACCAAGAAACTGACACTATAAGTGCATCCTCAACACTTGCTGCAAGAATCCCAACCATCCCAACTGTGTAGTTCAGGGGAAGAACACTGAAAATTTAACATAAGGCCTAAAGTCAGAATGAAAGCACAAAATTTCTCAAGAGCCATATCGCATCTAAATAGTAAAAAGCATAAGAAAGATGTGTTTAATACCCCTCATGTGGCACACGTGAGAATGTAGGTTTCAGGCCAACAACGCCACAAAGAGCTGCTGGAAGTCTTACAGATCCTATGCAGAACAATAAAGTTTGCTCGAGGACGTGGATTTTTACAATAGATCATTGTTTTATACTATATATTGCAACTAGAAGCACAGTAAGTTTAGTTTACCTCCTCCATCGACACCTAGTGCAACAGGGCACAATCCAGCAGCAACCACAGCAGCAGATCCACTGGAAGAACCTCCAGTAATCATGTTTCGATTATACGGGTTTCTTGCTGGCCTTTAATGACCAGAGGAGGACTAATCAGTATCAATTATTCATAAAAATTCTCAGAAAAAAACTTGAAAAATAAAAACTAATTTGAAGGAAGTGCATACCCATAATGAGGATTTATCCCACTGACTCCAGCCCCAAGCTCATGCATATTTGTTTTTCCAACTAATATGGCACCACATAACCGGAGACGTTTGACACAGCACGCATCGTCTTTGCACTGTCTTACTTTGTGCAGCCACTTTGTACCACCTGCATCAGCAAATTATTTCACTTCATCCAACAATTTTCTGAGTACTAGATTATATACCATTTGTTTCATTAGGAGAAGAAATTTCACGATAATTTTTTCCGAATATGTACACTACGATCCCTCGACTAAATTCTTGATTCGCCTATAAATAAATAAATAAAAACTGAAAACATTCTAGCAATAAACTCACCTGTTGTTGGGTATGGCATGCAATCTATTTCATCCTTAACAGCAACCAAAACTCCATCTAGAACCGATATAGGTTCACCTGAAAAAACATGTATGAAAAATACACAAGATTTTACAATGTTTCCCAACCCATACTCCTCTGTTGATTCAAAAACATCAAGCAGCAATGTAGTTACATCATTTTAACATGAATTCTTGATCACACACCTCGTTTATACCGAAGAGTCGATTCTGTCGCCTGCTTTAGAATATCTTCAACACAGAAGTTGATAAAGAATGACATATTCAGAGAAGGACTAGATGATTCACGCACAGCGGCTACGAATTTTTCTGCAACCTGTTGAAAGAAGGTAAATTTAGCGTTACATTTTATGACTAGTGCAATTTTTTTTTTTTTTTTAAGCATTTCTTTCACCATGAGAGGGGTTGAGTCCTCTGAGGTATATGCTTTGAAAAATTCCGGTATCGTCCAACGCAAGAAACCAAGTTTCTGAGTCTTGGGTACATTTTCTGGCGATTCAATACAATTCAGGGCCTGTTGAACTCTCTCAGGAGGGGGCATGTCATGTTCTAAGTATGTTGCTTCCTTTTCTTGGATTCCTATAATTACGAGATAATAAGTCGTCAGAATTTATATTCAAGTCTTTCATATTATACAGCGCTCAGTCTCCATATTTCGAATGTTTTGGCATGCTAGCGATTTCGACTGCTGCACATCTTACCTTGATGTGGGCGCAGAGGTACAAAAAGAGGTGGTTCTTGTAAATCCACAAAGGAGACAAGCTGCAAAATAGTGTCATTTATTTGGGAAAAAAATTTCTTTGAAATCATCCAAGAAAACGCATGTTTTATCAAAGGAAATAGAAAAATATTAAGAATGATGGGAAATAATGCAAACTGTGAGATTATAAAGAAATGAGTTTACTCTTGAAGAAGCCCTTACACTAACAAAAAAATAATGATTATTTTTTTTAAAAAAGTTTGTGGGGAAAAAAATTATAATGGTACTTAAATTTATTCATTTATCTAACAAATATCATATAATCCACATTTAAGATATCTTCTTCTCTCACTTAAATATTACCAGCTACTAATTTAGATTTTATATTACATGTTATCTTATATGTTAATTTTCATCTACTTATATTACTAGCTAATTATTTTAAATTTCAACCTTCTTATAATAATAACGACAACGACAACAACAACGACATAAATAACTAAATATATAAATTTAATGTTTTTTATAGAAGAGATTAAATTTATCAACTTATTTTTAGGAGTAGAACTAGGTTGGCTAAAAATTAAAACAAAAGCAAATATCAAATGCATCCTAAATAATTCATCAATAGTAGCCTTACCTAACAGTGGTGTCAACAAACAATTCATAATTTGTTCTAATACTCTCCATTTGTTTAAGGGATATTATATTTAAAATAATTAAATGGTCATAAATATTATATTGAATAAAAAAATATCCATAATATCTCATAGGCTGGCAACTGGTACAAACAATTTAGATACATATTAATATAGTGGTTAGTTGCATTCATTATAATTTGTTTGATTCCAAGTATAAGATATTTGGCCTTTCTGCAACATCGACCCTTTTGAGTTTTTTGATATATTATATATTCGAAAACGAAGGTGATGGATAATAAAGATCGATGCAAGATCGAGTGATTGTCATTTCATTAAAAAGTATATTTGATAGTAAATGAGTAACTCAAACATTTTAAACCACACAATCGTTCAAACACTATATCGATCTTACCTCCAGGTCAACAGAGTGAATGTATAAAAATAAATGTGTGTTATATAAAATGTATACACTATATAATTTTCGAATCTTATTACATATTAATATAACTCGACACACATATATTACAAAAAATTTTGTGAGACAGTCTCACAAGAATAATATATGAAAATATCATTTTTTATGTCAAAAGCATTATTTTTTATTATAAACATGTGCATGGTTTATTCGTGAGACCGTCTCACAAAAAACCTATATAAAATGTGTGTGATTAATTTGTAACGCCATTGTTCAAAAATTTACGAAGTAGCATTCATTGTAGGTACCAAAAGAAAGAGACAAGGTTGTTAGTGCAGAGAGTAACTGTCATTTACTCTTGCTTGCCGTATTTCTTCCATCACATGATAAACTAGTTTATTAAACTTGCAACCACCCTTTTCAAAAATATACAAAATGACTGCTTAAATCTAAGGGGGGAAAGTAAAATAAAGAAAAATATTTTTTAAAAAAATTTATAAAAACCAAATTCTACATAAATTTTGACATTGAACTAAATGAAAAATTATGAATTATTTTAATATATATATATGTATATATATATATATATATATATATATATATATATAGACACACACACACATACATACACATATGAGATGGGGTGTGTTACCTTGTGGAATTGATTGTTCCTCTTCAAAATGTACATTAATATACCTCCGAAAATAGGTAACTCCAAAAACCATGCAAAAACTTTTATCAAAAGACCAGCCATTCGAGGAGCTACACATCCACAAAAATAAACAAATAAACATCAAATTATCAATTACTAATAATAAGCATATATATATATATATAATTAATAAATAAATCAAATTATCAATTAGCAATAATCGCAGACAAAAAATTGCTGGTTTTTTTATTAGAGAACATAATACAAGTAAAATGATTGAAAAATGCAGTACTTTAATTAATTTAAAGTAGTTATGTACGTAGATTGTTGTACCAAGAAGTTCTTGGTATGAACCATAAAGAACAAAATAATCTCCGAAAATTCATGCATGTCTATTATTTATATATAAATTCCAAAAATTAAATTGACCTATAATACAGGTTAAGCCTCTGATTATCGAATACGAAATTACTCTGGATCGGGTAATTTTTGGATTTGGTAGGATCCAACCCGAAATGTGTATTGGGTCAGGTATAAGGTAAAACGTTCCTAAGCGATCAGTATTAATTAAAATAAAATTATTATTTTTTAGTTATAATTTAGTTTGATGCTGCTAATATATTTATATTTTTAGTTTAAATATATTTTAATAATCTCAATTATATCCTGATAATTTTGGGTCCGGGTTCAAAATAATAAACCTGAAACCTTAAAAAAACCGATTGACTCGTTTCCACCCCTTGAGGTTTTGTCCTAGTCGACCTCTCGTGTACTTCTCTATTTGTTTTTCACTTATTAATACAGCTGTATCTTTTTTTTTTTTTTTTTTTTTGCTTTTGGAGTATACCAAAATCTTGATTTTGGAAAAGCTCTCTTAATTTTAAGGTGAAAATAGTTTTGTTGTCCACTGACTTGTTAAATTTTGAGTTTTGACCGGCTCTCAAAATCTAATTTTGGTACACTAACTTTTAATTTTCGGCTATTTTGATTTAATTGTTGACGTGACACTGAAAAATACTGACGTGACATCAAAAATTACTGACTTGTCAGATGTCACATCAGCAATTAGACCAAAATAGTCGAAAATTAAAAGTTATTATATCATAACCAAATTTTAAAAAATGTGGTGAATGAAAACCTAAAATTAGTAAATTTAATGGGAAAAAATCATTTCCCCTGATTTAAAGTTCCTGTTTTCTTCAAGAAAATCCTTTTTGCAGCAAAGAAAATTGAATGCTAGGGAAATGTAACGAGAGGAAAATAAATGCCTCTCGCCGTCTCCCAATATTATTATATATATCAGACAGAGATCCATGCATGTACCAGAACCCAGAAAAACGAAACTTAGCCATAATATTAATCCAACATAAATTTTTTTATATCATCCAAACTTCTAAAGTCTTGATTTACTGAAAAATATATATGTTGGAAAGATGAACAAATCGAAATTCTTATAATATAAAAAGTTAAATATCTAAACAAATCAGACATCAGGGAAAAAAAAGAGCAGTGATCGCTAACTATACCGAGTAATATTACCTTTGACATTGGCTCTGAGGTAAACCTCGTCGCTGTCGGGGCCGAGATCGACTTCATAAACGGGCTTGTAAACCGCGCCTTTCGCCTTCAAAAACCCCATTAATTCACAAACTTTTGCAAGAATAACAAGAACCTATCTGTCTATCTATACATATATATAGAGAGAGATCTATAGATATATATTGTGTGTGGGGGTGGGGGGTGGGGTGGGGTGGAGTGGAGTCGGAGGCGGAGAAGACTAGGAAATGATATTGATGGAAGATTGTCTGTAATAGAAGTTGAATGAATCCGATTCTAATAATGTTTCTGTTGAGAGAAAACAACGAGAGAGAGCTAAAGCACACTAATCTTGTGGCTCTTCTTACTTGTATTTTTATGTTATATATATATATATTTGAAAAATATATTTCATGGCTATTTATTTTATTTTTTATTCTTGATATAGCATAAAATAAATTTATAATTTCGATTGAATTATTTACATATATATTTTAGGTAGGAGATAAACTAAGGTTAGGTATATATATATATAACCGTGTTGAATTTGCTTCTAATTATTGCCCCATCGTAATAGTAATAGAAGCAAATTCAACACGATTTGGTGATGGGAATCATATTTAATAGAGGGATTTTTTTTAAATGGTTATATGAAAAGTGACATAATTAATTTTGGTCATATCAAATTTACACTTTTCTACAAGTGTCATTAAAAACATATCAAAAAATGTCATTCTTTAAGGTATTTTTTCAATGAAAATGGATATTGAGATCATGTAGGTTTTACATGATCTTTTGCAAATTGTTCTAATATTTTATTTGTCGTATAATTTGATTAGTTTAATTTATTTCGACTAAAAAGAGAAATTAATGATAAATTTAAAAAAAACGAAAATTACTTTTGACTTTTGTATTAAATTTATTAGATAATTCTTATAATTTTTTTAATAAATATGAATTATACTGATAATTTTTTTCATTCATTACAAATAAATTTGTTTAAATATGATATTTTGTAACTGTGTATTACTTATTATTTTATTTTATATGTGTTTTACTACACATATTTATTTGATTGATATTAGTTAAAAAAATTTAACCTGAAATATTAATCATCAATATTAATTTACAAATGATCCATTCTGATATAAAATTAACTATTTATAATATGTATTATATAAAAAAAAGTTAAACAAAATCCGCAAGGGGTTAAAAGTTAGCAAATCTATATATATCTATAAATATATGAGTTTGATTTGTGAAGTTTCTTAGTTACATTTTTACACACCATAATTTAATTAGTGTTTCATTTATTTATTTAGTTGACTTTTTAATTTTCTGGTTTAAAAATTGAGATTGAAAATGAGAATAACTTTATTTTATTATTTTAATTGAATTAACGACAAATATTACAAATACATGATATGATACTTTATTTTATTTTTAATTTAATAAATTTTGATATTTAATTAATGTCTCAATTTATATCTCAAGCTTACAATTTTCTACAAGTGTTATAAAAACCATGCGAGCATATGTCATTTTTCTATGGACTTTTTTCAATAAAAATGGACATTGAGAGCATGTAGATTCTATACGCTCTTTTAAAAATTTTCTAATATTTTATTTACAATATAATTAATTAGTTTGATTTATTTCAACTTTATTTATAGAAAGAGAAATTAATGAGAAATTAAAAAGAATGAAAATTACTTTATATTTGTATTAAATTTATGAGATAATCTTTTTTTTAATCAAGATAATCCTTATAATAAATATGAATTATGGTGATAGAAATTAAATTTTTTACATATGATATTTTTTAACTAAGTGTTACGTATATGTATTTTACTACACATATTTATTTGATTGATATTATTTTAAATTTTTATTTAACGTGAAATTATTAATCATCGATATTAATTTACAAATGATCCATTTTGATATAAATTAACTATGTATAATATCTATTCTGGAAAAAGAGAAAGTTAAAACAAAATTTGTAAGGGGTTAAAAGTTAGCAAAATCACAATTGGTATTTAATTAATAACAAGTTTAGGGGTTTTATTTAACATCATTATGATAATTTAGTTAATTAAAAGAATTTTATTTGATAATCCCTATATGCACTCCATTTAAGTACATTTGCTTTTACTAAAATTTAGTATTCTATTAATTTTATTTTTAATGTTTTTCATTGTGAATGATATTTAGACGAAAAATATATTTATTAATTTGAGAGAACTCTCATTATGTTATAATCACACGAATTGAAAAATGTTATATATATATATATAATAATTCACCCTGAATATTATTATATTCACAGATCAGACCCTTATAATTTGATCAATTTCACTTCTTTTTTTCTTTTCTTTTTTAAGTAAAAAAATTTCAACAAAGTCATATTTTACAAAAAGGCTTAGATTTCAAAAAAAAAAAAAAGGCTTAGAAATATACAATAATGTTGAGCGATGATAAACGAAATCAACAACATTGCTCGCATCAATTCAAAATGAAAGAAGATACAATAGACAGTTGGCCATTGGGAGAGTAGAATACGAGGGAATGTCGTAGATGAAGAAAAATGTACTAAACAATGATCAAGATTGGTAGTCGTGATAGATGAAAATAATTGTTTTGTTGAGAAAACAATCGAAATGTAATATTTTGACTGCAGTATAGTTGTTACATAGTCCCAATAACTGGTATCAAAATCTTGCTACCTAGTTTAAAACATTGAAGTTGTAATATTACAACAAACTATAATTTTTATTGTGTTGATTCCAAGTTTATCAATATTCATTGGATACTCTCGACAATAATGGATACATCTCAAACTGGAGATGCTGTCTTAAACTTGAGGTCATGACGACTTCGAAAATACCAACTTGTGAAGGAACTCGCATGATTGAATCAAACGACTAAGCATAAGCTCCGTAAACAAGAAGTGTATACAATCATCTATGACCCTATAACAATTATTTCACAGGCTAAATCCACATAACCCATTCATAACGAAAAATACCCCGTTCACAAGAGTACCACCAACCAAAGCTCTCCTCACTGTAAGCTCAAGTTTCGGGTAAATAACGTCTACGTGAAGAAGACCAGAACGAAAAGAATGATAAATAAAACGAGTAAAAATAAAATCATCATTAGTTGTCCCTTCACACTAGCCTTCTTCATTACCATGGCGACCTTTTTCTGCAGAAAAAAGAATAGAAGAATAAGATAGGTGATAAGCAACAAGATGCTCTCCAATCAAGAAATAAACAGAGCAGATTGTATGGTTTTTATTGGTACACGAGTCATATTAAAGACAATGTCTGTTAAGTGAAAGGCTTTCACCTGAACAAAATCGAGACGATTTGATGTGCTGTCCATCTCTGTGCCCAATTCATCAATAATTTTTTCCTGGAGAGCCAGGAATTTACAGTCTCAATAATTACCAAGCTGGTAAGAAAGTTTTACTCAAAATTTACAGATGAATTACTTGAGCAAGGAGCTCTTCATGTATTGTGAGCCCAACACCTCCAATTCTTTCAACACTGGCGCTTAGTTCATCTAACTCCTCGTCCTGTCTCCTTTATTCCATAAACTTTAATCAGATGGAGAATACGCAAACACAGAAAATAGCAGGAATCTATGTCAAAGCTTTCTTAGCTTTAGGATGAATTAAATGCTCTTTCAGCGGGACATATAAATGCAGCAATTAACATAGACAGCCCAGTTAGTCATCAACAAGATTTCTTAAACCACAAAATTACCTTATCAGAAGTAGTTGTCTATCTGATTCTGATGATATGAAATCATTGTTACTGTGTGCAATGTACTGGTTCCTATCAGTTTGACGCGAATCGGGCATCCTCATAAGCTCATGCCGCATACCATTGACATTAGAAGTGCTTGTCCCATTCAACTCCTTTCCAGTCACGACTGATTTCTTCATCATTCCCACCTATCCGTTAACAACATTTTTTCAGAGATGGAATACATATTAACCAAAAAACATACGTACAATCTGCGCCATCACGTAAAGTAAATACTCTCAATGATAATATGCCCGATGATACCTGAGAACGAGCATTGCTAGTCCATATTCTCCTTTTATCAAGCTCCACTTCATTGATACCATATAGTGCAGGATCTCTTGCTGCAACGGCAATTGTCTTGTTCAACTCATCCACCTTTTTACCAAGAAAACAAAGTTTCAGTACTGACAAGATACTTTACAATTACCTGTCAACGATCAGAGAAGCTATAGAAGCATTTTATCAAAATCATTATGAAACAAAACTAAAATCAATAATTCACAATTATTTTTTGTTATTTTTGTAACCATGATCATAAACGATTCTTATTCCAAGAGGATGCAAGAGATCAATTCTTCTCAAACAAGTAACAGCTTAAAGATTAGAGTAGTTATAGATCTGATACACCTTTAACAAGTGAAAACTCATCCAACGTTAAGTGGATGCAAATAAATAAATCACTGTGATAAATACATACCGTGCTTCATGTCAACCACTTTTTTTGGTCAACGCCATTTAAAACATTTCAAAGCTTCAAGATCATTCATCATTCCAAAAGGAAAGGAAACTACACTCAGGTATTCACATGTTAAGTCCTACCTGCCACTCAATGCTCTCGCAACCAGCAAGAAGCTCCTTAGAGAGATGCAGCTGCTCACCACCGTCCGAATGCATTCGTTCCCATTGATGAAACTTTGAGAGCAATTTATCAATCTATTGAAGTAGAACTTGGGTGGTAAGATTCAGATTTCAAATAATTCAAAACGACCGCAATAGAGGCCAACAAAGATGGGTATCTGGGTTGAACTTAATATATATTGTTTCGATATAGATATCAAAATCATTAGCAGGTGATACCAGTACGGCAGTACCAGACTCTAATACAGTCAATAGATCATCTTTTCATAATCAAACAGATTTGTTAGTGGGGGTGTATAGCCATTAGTTGTTTAAAATTTTGATCTGTTTAAGAAGCACTGAGATTCATTGCCCAGCTGATCCGTAGGAAAACTAGGAAACCAAGCATTGGAAAAAGTGAATGGTGTAATTAACCAGATAGTAGAGAAAATTACATTTCACTTCGTATTCACAATATAATCACCAAAGAATTAATTTTTACCAAATTTTCTCAAATAATAACACTACAATTCTAATTCTACGACTTGAATCACTATACTCACCCCTACAATTACCAGCAAAATTACCAAAAGGATCATTCAAATCACTAAACTCGGACTACATGCACACCCGTGATCAAATTGATACACTAAAAATAACTTGAATGCCCTCAAATCCGACCACAACAACAAAATAACAGTCATTGATAACCCAAAAAAAACTTAATTCCAGAATCTGAAGTAGATATAAAACACAAGTTACATGAACCTGAGATTTGATCAGCAAAAGGGGCGAACTAGCAACACAAAATCGAAAACAAAAAAACGCAAGATAGATCTGCGAACAGAATAGAGAGAATAACACTTACAGAATCCTGAATCTCCTCTTTCACAATGTAAAACGGGTCTTGAGCTGAAGACATATTTATACTCAATTATGAGTATCCCAATGCTTTGAGACCAAAAAAATCTCGCAGAATTTCAAGATCTGAAACCTGAAAATTAGAGAGATTCGAAGGAGAAATAGAATATGAATGCTTGATTCAGGCAGCGGGATGGGGAAGTTGAAGTTCCGTTCGGTGGTGGAAGAGAAAGAGGCTACATGTACCAAAATACTCGGTTTAAACCCGTTCGATGAAAGAACCCGGCCTGATTTGCTATCCGGGTAGGAAATCCAATCCTGAGCCGGCCCAAGGCCTCAAACTGAAAATTTTCCGACGGCCCAATCTCATATTTGACTTTTAAGTTAAATCCTCATGTCAGAACTTGTGTTGTATTAGTTATTTTATTTCTTTGTTTGAGCTCCTCTTGCCCACAATATTATCAAAAAATTATAAAACCCAATAAACTTGCAAAAATCGAAACTTTTGATAACTTCTAATCATATTAAATTGTTGGGTAATATCAAATAACAATTCTTCCTCGAATATTTAATTTCCAAACCATGAAATGAAACACAAGTTATAACGTCGAAGAGTTATATAGATCATATACAAATTTTTTATTTAGTTCATTTATTAAAAAAATTATTATTATTTTTATTGTAAATATATATAATAATCTTTTCACGAATAAAAGATAAAAAAAAAAGATGAAATTAGAGCTTGTTTAGACCGGAAACGGTTGGGTAGACAGAAACAAAATGACGTATAATGGGAAAGTTGTTATACCCCAAACCTCAATTAATTAAGGATTTGCTTGGTTATTACAGTAAAACTGCAGAATTGGTGACTTCAAAATCTCGACTGCTTGCTGACGCTCATTCGCATGTACGAAGGCTTCAACCTCCAAAAAAATCGTTTTCCCAATTTCAATTGAAGGGATATCTCTGTAGATACTGGAAAATATCCGGAAAATAAAGCAGATTTCTCGGTCAAGCTGTTGGAGGAGATGGCTGATGGAAGAGCGAGCAATTCGAACAGCAACAGCGGTGGCAATAAACCTGAGTGGCTGGAGCAGTACGACGTGATTGGGAAAATCGGGGAGGGGACATATGGTTTGGTTTTCTTGGCGAAGATCAAGCTGAATCGATCCAAATCGATTGCCATAAAGAAATTCAAGCAGTCCAAAGACGGGGATGGCGTTTCTCCCACCGCAATTCGCGAAATTATGGTACAAAAATTGTGGTGGTTAATCGCTTCTGCGCTTTTGATCGTGTGACTATGGTTTTTATATAGGGTTTTGTGGGTGTTTGTGCTTCTGTTGTGTACGAAGTCGGTTTGAACTAGAGGATGTGAAAGTTGTTAGGAGTATTGGTTGTGGAATTGGATTGGGTTCTTTTTCGTGTTTGTTTCCTGAATTGAAGGAAGAAAATGGTGAATCTTTGTACTTTTTGTCTTCTTATTGTCTTATTTCCTGGAATCAGTAGAAGTTAATGCTCTGGTTGAAAGCCGGTGTTTGGTGCCAATGTTTTGGATGGATATTCTGGAAATTTTTTGAAAATATTGACTTGATTGACTGGATAGGACGAGCAATAAGTGTACCATTAATTTCATCTTTACCTTATTTATTTCGTGAATACATGTGGTTTAACTTGTTAGAACACTGATACATGTCATATCTTGCGACAATTGTCTGGATTAAGAAATATGATTAGGGAATAGATGCCGATTTATTTAGTATAGGTTACTAGTGGGGTTACTGCAAAGATGAAAAATAACATTATCTTGGAGAAAAGAAAGGAAGAATAACGATTGGCAGATTTGCTTTTAAATCCACGATTAGTCAATTATCATTTTTATGCTTAGAAGATCAATGGTAAAAAAGAGAGCCATATTCACGTGTGGACTCAGTTTCTGTCACTTTCTATTCCCAAACTGAAGATATATCTAGTACTTCAAATATCCTTTTTTGGCCTTTACACGTACTTTTTTCCTTTTTCATTTTCATTAAATGTTGGATTTAATTATGTGGTATTTTGATGCTAGTTGCTTCGAGAGATTTCCCATGAGAATGTGGTAAAGCTTGCAAACGTGCACATCAATCATGCCGATATGTCACTTTATCTAGCTTTTGACTACGCCGAGCACGATCTATACGTGAGTAAATTTCTCACTCGTTCTCTATCTTAAGCCATGCAAAAACTAATTTACTTGTGTTGGTATTCATCAATGTTTAAAGCAAACTGTATTGATATGTCTTGAATACTGCTAGGAAATCATTCGACATCACAGGGACAAGGTCAACCAACAAATCAACCCCTACACCATCAAGTCCTTGTTATGGCAGCTTCTTAACGGTCTTAATTATCTTCACAGGTTATGCATGCTTCTTATTATGTCGTGATTAATCACTATGTTTTCTGATGACTCGTATCCCAATATGGATCAAAATGTTTTGAACTAGTTTGTAAATCCAGACAAAAGAAACTTATTCTATTCTACGAATTCTTGAACGTCGGGGTTAGAATCTGTGTGAAACACATGTCTAATCATGAAGTACAAGGCAAGAAACTTTGGTGAATTTAGTTTCAATCTGTGATATGACAGCTCCCGTGGATGTCAGTCTCGTTCGGTTTTGGTGTTGATATGGATAGCACTGTACTGCGATTGGGGGAACAAATGTTGAGGGCAATGACTTTGTGCATTTGGATTTTGAAAAAATGCAACTTCTAAAACTATTTGCCTTTTATTTCAAACAAAACACTGTGGAGAAGTACAAATTCACATTTTTTATACTCTTTAAGTTTCTAGCTTATCAAATTTTTTTGTCAATTTTTTTATGAATTTCTGTAGATTAGATTCCAAAACTTAGTCTCTGGATTGTTTTCTTGAATTTGGATCGTTGATTTGGGATAGATACGTTGTTGGGTCACATGGAACAGCTAGTTTTGGTTGTTTGTGGTCTGCGATTCAATTTCCATCGAGTAACAACATTGTAACGAACTTTAATTTCCTAGCATCAGATGTATGTGGATTACTCATCCACTGTAATTGTAACAATCTTTATTAATAAAATAAAAAATAGTTTCTGATCAAAAAAAAAAACAACATTGTCCTTGTTGAAATGTTTATATCGAAATTTTCTGCAGCAATTGGATTATCCACCGAGATCTAAAGCCATCAAATATCTTGGTAAGATACTCTACCACTTCCATTTTGCTTCGTATTTATTATATTGATCTGAAATAATTGTAATGAAGTTACATGCTATTATTAAAATTTGAGAACATTGGATCGCACTTCTTTCATCAGTTTTCTGAAACTTTTGATCACCAGGTAATGGGTGAGGGAGAAGAACAAGGGGTGGTAAAAATTGCTGATTTTGGCCTTGCAAGAATTTACCAAGCTCCTTTAAAGCCACTATCTGATAATGGGGTAATGAATTAACTGTTCCTGCCGTTTTTGTCCATCTTCAATTTAAAAACGGTTTTTTCCACTCTCTCTCTCATTCTGTTGCTCTGCAACTTTGGTCTTTGCGTGTCCTAACTTATATTGATTTGGTTACTGTTGGCCTCATAATTAGACACTGTCATGTGAAATTATAAATAACATGAGTCTGCCAGCTGTTTGGTCGTCTTGAGTCTTCCAATCCTATGATACAGCTGCCTCTGATTAGTGATTACCTATAGTTACAGGAAACAAAATTTTATAAATAGAACTACCAAAATTTGAGTTTCTTGAGCAATACTTGGGGTTGATTTTCATCCATATGTATGTCGTGGCAGGTTGTAGTGACTATTTGGTATCGTGCTCCTGAGTTACTCCTTGGGTCCAAACACTACACAAGTGCTGTTGGTATGATTTCTAGGGACCATTTGTCATTTCAATCATCTCATTGTACACATTATTATATGTTTTGATTTGTCCGGAAGACATGTGGGCTGTGGGTTGCATTTTTGCCGAACTTTTGATGTTGAAGCCACTATTTCAAGGGCAAGAAGTAAAAGGGACTCCTAACCCATTTCAGGTGTCGTGTTTTTCTTTGTTGCATTCTTTGTGAGAGAGAATTAATGACTCTGTGTGCCATTTAATGTCAGATTCATCTCTAGTTCTATTTTCTTGCTGTCAAGTCTAAAATTTCTTTGTCTGATGCAGCTCGATCAACTGGACAAAATTTTTAAGGTTCTAGGTGAGAATTGTTGTAATCCCCCCTTATTTTAGTTGTTCAGTGGACTAGACAACTAGTGATAGTTTATTGTGGCATCAGGTCATCCCACACAAGAAAAGTGGCCCATGCTTGTGAATCTTCCACATTGGCAGTCTGATCTACAGCACATTCAGGGGCATAAATAGTGAGCGATGTTCATTCTGGTCATTTTTATTAGTATATTGATTTCAATAGTATGTCTAGTGAATATCTTTCTTGTATGTGGTGTTAAGATGTGCTTCTTCTTGTTTAATTTTATTCATTTTTGACAGTGACAATACGGGACTTCACACTGTAGTTCCTGTCCTTCCCAAAACTCCAGCATATGACCTTCTATCTAGGATGCTCGAGTATGAATTTGATGTTCACTTTATGCAATTCTTGTTTTTTTTCATTCTTTTTTAATTTGAAACCCTTTTAATCACATTATAATAACTTCCAGTATGTGATGTCTTGCTTTCCATGATTTATTTCTGGACTGGAATTATGTTTTGGTTCCTGTGTAGTTGATGTTTTTGTGAGAAATTCTGAATGACCTTGTGTTTTTGCTAGAATATGACATCCCTTTATTATGAGTTGTTGGTATGAATTTCTCAATGATGTGGTCCGCCACCATCTGATCACCATTATTATGTAAAACGACTAGTCATTGCTATTTCTGTATCTGAAATCATTAGTTAGACTATTCGATGCCATGAATGAAATCATGAATACATTTATCATAAAAAACGAGCATATAAAAAATACGAGTTGGTGTTATCCTCTTTCTGTAATACCAAGTGCCTCCTTTGTTTTGCTTTCAACTTTTTTACCCTGAAATTGGTAACTGATTCATTTTTTATTTTAAAAAGTTAAGTGTATTGATTGACTGAGATCTTTTGTTATATTTGCAGGTACGATCCTAGAAAAAGGATAACAGCATCGCAAGCTCTTGAGCATGAGTATGTAATCAACCTTTTTTCCCTACTCCTCCTGAATTCTTATCAGCTCTATTGCGGGTTATACTTGGATGATCATTATTGCCCTTCTTAAAATAAAAGAGAACACGTGTTTTTTGGATCTCAATAAAATTACAAATATTTTTTAACATGATAATGAACTTATATTGCATGATGCCAGAGATGTTCCCCTTAGCGCGTGATATAAACAGTTGCTGCTGCTCAATTTTAGTATAATTTTCTTGGTTTTTTCTGAATGCATAGTTTGGAGAATTTTGTACTTTCACTTGCACACGTCATTCCTCCTTTGCAAAAATGAGGATCTGTCTAGTTTGTTGGATGCATGCTGATTTAATATTGAACATCGTAATGCTACACAAACTTAAAGTTGTTTATACATATTTTGCATCTCTCTAATTACAATGTGTTTGCTTAGACCTGGTGAAAGATTTAGTCCAACCTTTACTCATTTCACCTCCAGACTGTCACTCCTTTCCAAATATGTCCTTTGCCGTGATTGTTAATATCTTCTTCTGTTAATTTCCCCCCTCTTTTTCGACTCTTGTAATTATCTTTTCTTTATCTTTACTTCCGTGTCTTGCAACTTGTTCTTGTGATAATATTTTTCCGATCAGTACTTATGATCATGCTCATTTCAATCTTGACTCCTTTTGAAACTGACAGTTTATCTAATATATGCAATTAAATTAACAGATTCTCTTTCTTTCTCATTTTCCCAAATTTGGATGGCTTTAATTCATCTATTATCCTGATAGAAGCATTATTGATCGATGACTGGGATGCGTTCTAATGTTCCAAAGACTTGCACATGTTGAATATTTTTTCTATATGAAATTTTATGTCTGATGTGTGCACTGTTAAGTAAAATCTCTTGCCTTTTGCTGTCGTGAGTTGACTAATTTGAATGTTGTTTCTGTTACGCAAACCTTTGCCTACAAAATATGGTCATCACCTTTTGGTCAGTACTATGAATCTTCAACTGGAGTTCAAAATAATTCATTTACTGCATGCTATGAATTTAGTTGTAAATCCCATCTGAGCTGTTGTGTGCATGCTAAATACTGTGGCTGTCGAACAAATTGTGCAAGTAACCAGCACAAGAGGCTTCTGAAAAGCATACATGAACAAATTAGGCTGTTGGTCTTGTTGGTTGCCTGGGCTATCAGGAGCCAGAGTGTGACACGGTCGAGATTAAAATTAAAATCAACCCATCTAGTATATCACACTTTCCTTTTCTGTGTAATGGACCAGACATTATTGCACGGTTCTTTATGGTTTTCTCATTTCTGTTTTCTGGCTAGCTGGACATGCTCATCAATTTGGAGCCCACGATGGTAGTGGTAAAGCTGGTTAATATTTTTAGTGTCGCATTATAAGATGGCTTTTTAACAATTAGTGGGCATTCTTCATCTCACATTTATGTGATAACTAAAAGCTTCATTAGTATTTTATTCTGTTTTACTCCTTGCATTATTTTTCTTTTCTCACCATTCCATGTTTTTATTCTCTTAAAAGATCAAGTTGTGTTCTTTTTCCAATGTCAAAATCGCTACTAATCTTAGAGTACAACGTTGTAACTGTGTGTCAATTTTCTTAAGTATCACTTTTCCTAATTCTCAGGTATTTTCGCTTGGAACCTTTGCCAGGACGCAAGTATGTAATCTTATTTTCTTTTCTTATTGTATCATGCATATCAGCATACTCCTGCAGTAACTAAGTTATAATTTTTTAATTAATTGGTCTCAGTGCACTGGTATCCCCACAACCAGGAGAGAAAGTTGTGAACTACCCAAGTCGACCAGTAGACACAAGTACTGATATTGAAGGAACAATTAGTCTCCAGCCCTCTCAACCGGTATCATTTCCCAACTTTTCAATTTCTTGACTTTTAAATGGAAACTACCTCCATTTTAATTTGTTGTCTGGAGATCTTTCCATTTGCTATTTGCAATCATCTGAGCCTACCATGATATATTCAGGGATGCCCCTTTATTTTTACAAAACGTCATTCCATATTGGTGTTGAGAATTTTAAAGCAGTAAACATAGTTTGACAGGGTTATTGTGCATCCTAAGAATGTATATTGCAAGCCTGGTGGCAAGTTACCTAAGATTTCATGTTTGGCAGTTCTAATGATCATCCACATATCAGGTGCAGTATCAAGTGCGTTGAACTGTACTTACGGGGAACTAATGTCAAAGTCATTTGGAAGTCAAGATGAAATCACCTGCATAGAACTGAGAAACTTGATTGATACGAATGTGGAAATTAGTAGCATTTATTTGACATTTCTGAAACACTCTAACAAATTGCAAAAGCTAGTTTTTACTCTCACATTGTTAACAGCTAATTCATTAATTTATAAATTCATATATCTTCAAATAGATTTCCTATTTTGTTGTTTAGATCTTTATGCGTAATGTGGCCTCCGGGTACTCTAGCCTTCATAAATCATGTGGGGCTGTAGCGTGGTCGTATTTGTTAAAGTATTCTTCTTATATGTTTTGAGGGTTAATAGTTGTCCCAGACTACTATTAATTCTAGAATGATCTCTGAAGATGTGAGTTTCCTAGTTATTGTTACTTTCCAAAAATTACATTGGGTGCTAAAATGATTGAAAAACCCAGTAACCTGTAAATATGTCCATGATTTTTTTGAAACCTGTTTAAAGAACCCCATTATTATATAAGTCTTATATGAAGATCCTCCAGAAAAATCTAAGCATTGTTAATAGCATTTGCTGGTGATACGATGCATGTGGCGGGATAGCATTGTCAAGATTTGAATGATGGTTTCCTGTGTGCATCTTCTTTTCCTCATTCTTTCCTGTACTTTTGGTTTGTATAGCAGGTATCATCTGGAAATCCAGCATCTGGGGGTATGCAAGGTCCTCATGTGATACAAACTAGATCTGTGCCCAGACAAATGCCCATGGTTGGTGTGCAACGAATTCAGCCTCCGGGTATTCCAGCATATAATCTTGCTTCTCAGGCTGGAATGGGTGGAGTGAATCCTGGTGGCATCCCATTGCAGCGGGGTGTTGCTCCCCAGGCCCATCAACAGCAGCAGGTTTGTGATTTCAAATGAGAAAATTCTTGAATGTTTGTGATTGTTTCTCTCGTTCTTGTTTGATACGAGATTTATTCTTTTTATAATAGTTGAGAAGGAAAGACCCGGGAATGGGGATGTCTGGATACCCTCCCCAACAAAAGTCAAGACGCTATTGAGGTAATGTAAATTAAATTTCTTAATTTTGGGTGTTTGGAAATCCTGTCTTTATCTATTATCCTTCCAAAAACTCAATAATTCCCTTCATAAAAGCTTACACAGTACTTTTTTATAGAAAAAAACAATTGTAAAGCTTTCACATTGAATCAAATTTCACATTGTCATCTATGTTTACCAGAAACTGCTGCAAAGTGTCTTTCCGGTCTATTGTGATGTTTAAATTTTTAGCTGATTGTGGATCTGTTCAGCAATTTAAATTACAATCTTTTCTTGCAATATACTTTTTCATTAAATACAGTATATATTTATGTGATTGCATCACATTAAGATACGAGATTGATGTTGGGTGATTTCCAGGTTTCAAAATCACTTTGTCTCTGGATGGTTTCAATTTCTCAGTGAGAAACTAAAATTTGTATGCCAAAGAAGTGTGGGCCAAATTTTGTCATAATATTTTTTGGGGTGCAAAAGTAGACATACATTAACCCCCGATGGCTTTGATTTTTTCATTACCATTTTCAAAATGTAATGTGGCCTTTGTGAGAACAGCAGAAGTAGCTTCTCATAAGAATTCCATAATAAAATTTGCAACCTGGTACATCAATATATTATAAGGCTGTCTTGTGGCAATTGATATTCTTTAATCTCATGGAGCTCTCTCTGATGTATCCGTTACAAAGCTTTAATCCCAGTGATGATAGGTTTTGTACGCCGTACTTCAGAATTATAGCTGAAATGAAATTTGATTTGTACCTTGACTGGAAAACAATAAGTTCTCATTTAGCATTTTCAGATATTGCTTCCATGATGATAATATTTTTTTCTCTACTGACATTTTGGAATAACACAATAATATGGAACGAAGATGGTATCTTCTGCCCTGCTATTGCTTTTTCACTATTTAATCGTGACTTTTGAGTTTGTCTTTCTTTCTTAGACAGTGAATTTTACGTTTCTATTGTGAAATGTGGGAAAAATCCGATCAAATGTGAGAAAGAACACTTCCATTATTTCTGCTACGCTGTTGCCTCGTCCACTTTTTAACGCCATTTGTGAACAAACCACTGGAAATCTCAAGGACATTACATTAAATTTGTTGGGAATCCTTTGCATGTGGTAGAATCTATTTCATGGGCATACACACATTTTTATTCTTGAATTGTGGGCTGACAGAAAAATTTTCATTTGTCCTCACTGGAGTGACGAAGTTTTATAGCAGGACATACAGGCTTTCATTTCTATGCATTTGAATTATTTCCAACGAAGTTGATGCTTACCATTCAGCTATGCATTTGAACTTTACTCTTACCTATCAAGGGAAGATTGATTTTTATTGACAAATGTATCCATCTCAATATAAAATAAGCGAGTCGTTCATTGATAGAAAGCCATATATAAATCAGGTTTTTCTTGAAGCATCTGAAATGTAAACCCCATTAACCTCGAATGAAATCATCTGTTTCACTTTGGTTATGATTGGTCTTTATCAATTTTATATAAACTAGAGAAATACACGTGCGTTGCACGTAGAGAAATATAGATAATTTGTATATGATAATCTTATTTAAATATGTTGGAATTATTTTTGCAATAAAAATAACTATTAATAGATTAATAAATAAATATTTGGTAACAAATAAAATCATCACATTTTCTTGTCTTTGATTTGAAGATCCCCTGAAATCTTTTTGTACCCATCGATTTTTATCTTCTTAGCTCTTTTTTTGTAGGCAGCAATTGGTTCATCATCTCGAATCTGTATTTCATCTTCATCTTCATGGATCTTTATGTTTCTGTTGATGCTTAATTCATTTGACTTTTCTACCATTGACGGTACATTGCTTTGTTTAGTTTGCTTGATAATCTTTCAAGATCTCCGTTTCCTGATATTGACATTTGTTGTTGGATAATTGTCATGTATCTCAATAGCTTTTGCCACAATCTTTAACACTCCATCACATATTTCTACTGAATTATCCAACTTGAACAAGAATGTGTGGAGCTTGGAGTTTGGTTGACTTAATTAGCAAATCTTTATATGAGTTATTTGGTAAATTTTGCATTGAAAATTTTTATTGTTAGATTGAAAATCTAAATATTCTATTTATGTAGATATAAAATCATTTGTTTGTTTTTCTTATATCTGGTCATGAATTTGAATGAAACTTCAATAGAACATCCAACAAAAGATGCTGCAACTTTTCCAAATAATGTTATTCTTACCGTCTCATTCTCATCTTCAATTTTGATTGTTATTCTATACCTGCAACATAAAGAAGTAAAGTAGTGATCATCTCTTTTTTTTTTTTATCGTGATCTAAAACTTGGGTTGGGTATCGGTATTTTTTATTACCTTGGAATGATCTTAATTGGATAGTTGATGCAATTGGCACAACTTGCTTTGTTGTTTGTTTTTGTAGCAGCTTGGAAACAATGATCACATGCTTCATACCATGGAGTAGCTTTGTTTTCGATTTTCTTTATCTTGCTCTGTATCAAATAGTAGTTGTTCTATGTAAAAATAAGAAGCATTTTGAATTTTGGTTTAGTTTGAATGTTAGTTGTTAAAACTTTTAATATTTAGCATGTGCAAATTATCTGGTTTTTGTTTTGTATCATTTTAGTAATTAAAACTATTAAGATTCATAAACAGTAAATGCAGTAACTCCGTCAACATAGCTCGGTTTTTTGTTACATCATCTAATGTCACTTGTTTGGCGTCTGTGAGTGTCTTCGTAACCCAAAGTTCTTTTAACTTATCTTGTTTTTGGTCTGCATCCAACCTACAAATTTATTATAAATAATAGTCTTTAAGCATTCATATATTATAATAAACAAAATGTCCACTGTTTTTATCTAGTTTCTAACATCATTTTATATATTTAAAAAGAAAATTGTCATGCTAGAATAATTTTTGTGAATAAATAAGTAAGTTCATGCAATTTATACAATGAAATGTATAACTCACAAATACGAAGAGTTAGAAATTCAGAAATATATACAATGTTTGTATTTCTTTGGCGATGTCACATAGTGGGTTAAGAATCATTGCAGTTGTAGGCGTAGTTTGTAAATGTTGTGCATCTGTTTTATTTTTTCGATTTACACCACACATTAGTCATTTTTGCTAAAAAAAAAACATTTAGGAAATGAAGAAAGAAGGTTTGTTTTATAACATACTGAGAAAGATTTGCATAGTCAGATTGAAAAATTCAACAATAGGATGTTCAGACTCAATGCGCTTCATCAATTGCCTTTCGTGTATTGCCAAGTCGTCCCACATAGTGACAGAAATAGTTTCCATTCTAAACAAAATATTTTATATGCTACAAATTTTAAGATATGCACGTTTATATGTGGAATTTTTTTATTTAAATTTACCTCGTGTTGAGAAGCATAACTTGTCTCATTTGACCTTCTGTTTTATCTGGTCTGGCGAAATTGCTTAATGGCATGACTTTATTTGGTATACCGATCACATCTCTACACATTTCATTGGTATTATAAATATAAATATGACTTCTATTTTCAGTTGGAAAAATTATTTATTCAAGATAAGGGAACTTACGCAGAACTTCTTTTGTATTCATGATATTGGCGAGTTCGTCAAATCCCTTGAATTTAAATGTTAGGTGTGGCATCTTTAGCATCCGAGGTAGCTCTGAAACTATGGTATTTTTTTTGTAAATTCAGCTCAAATTTGGGGTTGACATTTGAATATCTGGAGTCTATGCATTTGATAAGAGGGTTGTATATTGTATACCACTTATTGGTTTCCAATAACTTGCGAAAATATTCATTGACATTTGAGAAAATCAATCCATGAATCATTGTACCCTGTTTTTTGCAAAAAAAAAAAAAAAGTAAGAAAGATTAATTTGATGGTAAAATATGTGAGTATGAATATTAAACTTGAGGCAAAAGTAAACTTATATATGTTTGTTTTAATTTTTTTTCAAAGTTAAAGAAATGAGCATATGCTGAGAAATAATAATTTTTTTATTATTCTGATGGTTAAATTATGTTTTTACATCGTTTTGCGGTATATATATATATATTTTAGTTATAGTAAAACTTAGAAATATAAAAGCTAATAATTATCAAAAACAAAAAAGAAATATAAAGGCTAATTATTTTCATATGAAATATATAATATTACAAAAATAAAATGAAATTATTTATTATCTAATTAAGTTTTATTATTTTGTTGGTTTAGTTTTAACAAATATATCCCTACTTGAACAATATAAACTTTATTTTTGATATTTATATGCGAATAAAAAAATGATTTGCAACTCATTTTGGTTCAATTTCTTTTCAACTTTTTCAGTTTGGATTTATGGTTTTTTCGAGTCACATTAAAAGTTAACACCCCTATATCAAAATCAGTGACTTGTTGATACATTTTGAACTATGTCGTATCTGGTTTTTATAATGAAAAATAAATAAATATGTTGCACCTAAAATATTTTTCACATAGAAATTTTTTTGCTAACTCAAAATTTAAATTTTTTTATCACTTTTTGTGCTTCATAAATAAATTAATTTATATGTAAGATAATTTAATAAAGAATCAATTATTAATTTTTTAACAGTGGTTCAACGTTTATGAGACAAAAAATGGCAATATAAGATAATTTTAAATGATCGTACTCTATGTTAAATAAAAATATTATAAATTAGTTTGAACATCAAATTTGTTGAGGGAAAAATAATTTGGTCGATCTGATTTAGTTGATATTTTCTTGTAAAAACGTTAATTATCAAATTATAATTGCAGGTTTTTATGAAAAACTGGTTGAAGTAGTATTTTAATCAAATTGATTAAATAAACTAATTATTGTTTTTTTTTCCATTTTTTATGTAATTATTGTGGAGTGAATAATTCGGAAATTTTTAAAGAAAGATTAAAAGAATAAAATAAAATTTGTGATAATTTATTTTATGCAGTTTTACATAAAAAGATACAATAATAAATCATATGAATATAAGATATCTACTTTTAAAACACACAACTTTAATATCATATGTGTATGTAAGTTTTCAACTTCAGAAATCAAACTACTATTCTAATTTTTAAATTGTCATTTTCATCAACCAACAAAATTTTTTTTTAATAAATTGTCGCTGAAAAAAATCAATGAAGTGTGGTATACAGAGTTAAAATGCATATTGCTTCCAACTTCCAAGTGACCATAATCGATCAAACATGTAGAAAACATAATATAAGCATTGTGAAATGAAACATGAATCTATCATATCAATATTCCACCAAAGAATTGAACCAGAATATTCGGACAAGCCCATCAAGCACTTCTCAGAGAAAGATTAATTTGATGGTAAAATACGTGAGTATGATTGTATTTGTAAATTTCAGAATACAAATAACTATAGGTACTATAACATATGTCACTGGAAATGTTTTTTTTTTTTTTTTGGTGAAAAAGAAGTTGAGATGTTTAACTATTATTTACTGTTGTGCAACAATTTGATGATGATAAAAATGAGGTGGTCAAATATGTATATATAAAAGTGAGTGAAAGAGAAAGTGTACATGCATGAAAATGAGTGAAAGAGTCAATTAAATAAATACAAGGATAACCAATTAAAGATGAGAAAGAGAATGATACAAATTTAATGATGACAACTAATTAATGAGGACAATAGAGTAAAATCACAATACTGTTGTGCAACAATTTGATGATGATAAAAATGAGGTGGTTAAATATGTATATATAAAAGTGAGTGAAAGAGAAAGTGTACATGCATGAAAATGAGTGAAAGAGTCAATTAAATAAATACAAGGATAACCAATAATCAATTAAAGATGAGAAAGAGAATGATACAAATTTAATGATGACAATTAATTAATGAGAACAATAGAGTAAAATCATTAAATAAATACAAGGATAAACAATTAAAAATGAGAAAGAGAATGGTACAAATTTGATGATGACAACTAATTAAAGATGACAATAGAGTAAAATCACAATTCAATCCGTATATTTATATAGATATAGATTAGAATTACCCTATATGTATATTTTTGTTTTTGTTGTTAGGTGAGATGGGCCACCTTTGTTTAATGGTGATTGGAAGATTGCAAATGTAGACAGATGCATTTTGTCAACAAATCGTGCCAAATTTGGTTGGTGGCTATGCTGAAAAAGAAAATCGCTTCTTTTCTCACATTTTTAAGCATCCTAAAATAGAGATCATTTGAGCATTGAGATGTTCTCTTGTGCGAGTTAAGAAAATATTTTCATGGTTATATTTAGGATTGAAATCATGAGATATTGAGTGTTTTGTTTTAAACACATAAAATTTATCTCTGTTATAAATATCTGCGGTAGTTCTGTTGACGTAGTTTATATTGAGTGAATCATGTAAATCTTTGTGTTCTCGTTGATTATTTTATTTCTCAATTTTTGTACTACATCATCACGATCGTCATGTAATTCTCCAATATTTGTATGATAGAAAATACCCCACAGAATATGCGGCCAATCTATGCGGAAAAATTGGTAGCATCCAAGAAATGAATAATGGATGGATCAAACCTCAGTTTCTCAGTAGAAAACGAAAGCAATTTTGGAAGAGACTTGCGGCACTAAAAGACAATGCACGAAAGGGAGTGAAAATAAAGAAGAGAGAAAAATAAAAATCCGAGATCCATTAGTTATCCCTCTTCCGTCAGACATTAAGTGCACCTTCATATTTGACTTTTAAAATATTAAAAATAAATATCATAAATGTTTAGGAAATAATAACAATAAAAAAACTTAGAGATTATCTTTAAAATTCCTAAAATTTAGCACTCTCTCTATATTCTTTTTAGGGAACCACTCGACTCCTATAATATTGTCCACGATAAACTTTTTTGTGCACATAATTACTGGTATATATATATAAATAGGAATGATCACGTGTGATGCACGTAGGTGACTAATAATAAAAAATAAAGATTTATATAATTTTTAAAATCGTTTGAATAACATATTGTTTACAAGTATTTATTAATCAAAATATATCAAAATACAATAAATAAAAATGCATGATGACGATAAATCAAATATATTCTTTTATTTATATAACATTTTTCAATTCGTGTGATTATAACATAATGATAGCTCTATCAAATTAACAAAGATATTTTTCATCCAAATATTATTAACAATGAAAAACAATAAAAATAAAATTAATAGAATAATGAATATTACTAAAACCAAAATCACAATATTTTTAAATGAAGTGCATATAGCGATTGTCAAATAAAATTTTCTTAATTAACTAAATTATTAGCTCGGTTTTTTGTTACATCATCTAATGTCACTTGTTTGGCGTCTGTGAGTGTCTTCGTAACCCAAAGTTCTTTTAACTTATCTTGTTTTTGGTCTGCATCCAACCTACAAATTTATTATAAATAATAGTCTTTAAGCATTCATATATTATAATAAACAAAATGTCCACTGTTTTTATCTAGTTTCTAACATCATTTTATATATTTAAAAAGAAAATTGTCATGCTAGAATAATTTTTGTGAATAAATAAGTAAGTTCATGCAATTTATACAATGAAATGTATAACTCACAAATACGAAGAGTTAGAAATTCAGAAATATATACAATGTTTGTATTTCTTTGGCGATGTCACATAGTGGGTTAAGAATCATTGCAGTTGTAGGCGTAGTTTGTAAATGTTGTGCATCTGTTTTATTTTTTCGATTTACACCACACATTAGTCATTTTTGCTAAAAAAAAAACATTTAGGAAATGAAGAAAGAAGGTTTGTTTTATAACATACTGAGAAAGATTTGCATAGTCAGATTGGAAAATTCAACAATAGGATGTTCAGACTCAATGCGCTTCATCAATTGCCTTTCGTGTATTGCCAAGTCGTCCCACATAGTGACAGAAATAGTTTCCATTCTAAACAAAATATTTTATATGCTACAAATTTTAAGATATGCACGTTTATATGTGGAATTTTTTTATTTAAATTTACCTCGTGTTGAGAAGCATAACTTGTCTCATTTGACCTTCTGTTTTATCTGGTCTGGCGAAATTGCTTAATGGCATGACTTTATTTGGTATACCGATCACATCTGTACACATTTCATTGGTATTATAAATATAAATATGACTTCTATTTTCAGTTGGAAAAATTATTTATTCAAGATAAGGGAACTTACGCAGAACTTCTTTTGTATTCATGATATTGGCGAGTTCGTCAAATCCCTTGAATTTAAATGTTAGGTGTGGCATCTTTAGCATCCGAGGTAGCTCTGAAACTATGGTATTTTTTTTGTAAATTCAGCTCAAATTTGGGGTTGACATTTGAATATCTGGAGTCTATGCATTTGATAAGAGGGTTGTATATTGTATACCACTTATTGGTTTCCAATAACTTGCGAAAATATTCATTGACATTTGAGAAAATCAATCCATGAATCATTGTACCCTGTTTTTTGCAAAAAAAAAAAAAGTAAGAAAGATTAATTTGATGGTAAAATATGTGAGTATGAATATTAAACTTGAGGCAAAAGTAAACTTATATATGTTTGTTTTAATTTTTTTTCAAAGTTAAAGAAATGAGCATATGCTGAGAAATAATAATTTTTTTATTATTCTGATGGTTAAATTATGTTTTACATCGTTTTGCGGTATATATATATATATTTTAGTTATAGTAAAACTTAGAAATATAAAAGCTAATAATTATCAAAAACAAAAAAGAAATATAAAGGCTAATTATTTTCATATGAAATATATAATATTACAAAAATAAAATGAAATTATTTATTATCTAATTAAGTTTTATTATTTTGTTGGTTTAGTTTTAACAAATATATCCCTATTTGAACAATATAAACTTTATTTTTGATATTTATATGCGAATAAAAAAATGATTTGCAACTCATTTTGGTTCAATTTCTTTTCAACTTTTTCAGTTTGGATTTATGGTTTTTTCGAGTCACATTAAAAGTTAACACCCCTATATCAAAATCAGTGACTTGCTGATATATTTTGAACTATGTCGTATCTGGTTTTTATAATGAAAAATAAATAAATATGTTGCACCTAAAATATTTTTCACATAGAAATTTTTTTGCTAACTCAAAATTTAAATTTTTTTATCACTTTTTGTGCTTCATAAATAAATTAATTTATATGTAAGATAATTTAATAAAGAATCAATTATTAATTTTTTAACAGTGGTTCAACGTTTATGAGACAAAAAATGACAATATAAGATAATTTTAAATGATCGTACTCTATGTTAAATAAAAATATTATAAATTAGTTTGAACATCAAATTTGTTGAGGGAAAAATAATTTGGTCGATCTGATTTAGTTGATATTTTCTTGTAAAAACGTTAATTATCAAATTATAATTGCAGGTTTTTATGAAAAACTGGTTGAAGTAGTATTTTAATCAAATTGATTAAATAAACTAATTATTGTTTTTTTTTTCTATTTTTTATGTAATTAGTGTGGAGTGAATAATTCGGAAATTTTTAAAGAAAGATTAAAAGAATAAAATAAAATTTGTGATAATTTATTTTATGCAGTTTTACATAAAAAGATACAATAATAAATCATATGAACAGAAGATATCTACTTTTAAAACACACAACTTTAATATCATATGTGTATGTAAGTTTTCAACTTCAGAAATCAAACTACTATTCTAATTTTTAAATTGTCATTTTCATCAACCAACAAAATTTTTTTTTAATAAATTGTCGCTGAAAAAAATCAATGAAGTGTGGTATACAGAGTTAAAATGCATATTGCTTCCAACTTCCAAGTGACCATAATCGATCAAACATGTAGAAAACATAATATAAGCATTGTGAAATGAAACATGAATCTATCATATCAATATTCCACCAAAGAATTGAACCAGAATATTCGGACAAGCCCATCAAGCACTTCTCAGAGAAAGATTAATTTGATGGTAAAATACGTGAGTATGATTGTATTTGTAAATTTCAGAATACAAATAACTATAGGTACTATAACATATGTCACTGGAAATGTTTTTTTTTTTTTTTTTGGTGAAAAAGAAGTTGAGATGTTTAACTATTATTTACTGTTGTGCAACAATTTGATGATGATAAAAATGAGGTGGTCAAATATGTATATATAAAAGTGAGTGAAAGAGAAAGTGTACATGCATGAAAATGAGTGAAAGAGTCAATTAAATAAATACAAGGATAACCAATTAAAGATGAGAAAGAGAATGATACAAATTTAATGATGACAACTAATTAATGAGGACAATAGAGTAAAATCACAATACTGTTGTGCAACAATTTGATGATGATAAAAATGAGGTGGTCAAATATGTATATATAAAAGTGAGTGAAAGAGAAAGTGTACATGCATGAAAATGAGTGAAAGAGTCAATTAAATAAATACAAGGATAACCAATAATCAATTAAAGATGAGAAAGAGAATGATACAAATTTAATGATGACAACTAATTAATGAGAACAATAGAGTAAAATCATTAAATAAATACAAGGATAAACAATTAAAAATGAGAAAGAGAATGGTACAAATTTGATGATGACAACTAATTAAAGATGACAATAGAGTAAAATCACAATTCAATCCGTATATTTATATAGATATAGATTAGAATTACCCTATATGTATATTTTTGTTTTTGTTGTTAGGTGAGATGGGCCACCTTTATTTAATGGTGATTGGAAGATTGCAAATGTAGACAGATGCATTTTGTCAACAAATTGTGCCAAATTTGGTTGGTGGCTATGCTGAAAAAGAAAATCGCTTCTTTTCTCACATTTTTAAGCATCCTAAAATAGAGATCATTTGAGCATTGAGATGTTCTCTTGTGCGAGTTAAGAAAATATTTTCATGGTTATATTTAGGATTGAAATCATGAGATATTGAGTGTTTTGTTTTAAACACATAAAATTTATCTCTGTTATAAATATCTGCGGTAGTTCTGTTGACGTAGTTTATATTGAGTGAATCATGTAAATCTTTGTGTTCTCGTTGATTATTTTATTTCTCAATTTTTGTACTACATCATCACGATCGTCATGTAATTCTCCAATATTTGTATGATAGAAAATACCCCACAGAATATGCGGCCAATCTATGCGGAAAAATTGGTAGCATCCAAGAAATGAATAATGGATGGATCAAACCTCAGTTTCTCAGTAGAAAACGAAAGCAATTTTGGAAGAGACTTGCGGCACTAAAAGACAATGCACGAAAGGGAGTGAAAATAAAGGAGAGAAAAATAAAAATCCGAGATCCATTAGTTATCCCTCTTCCGTCAGACATTAAGTGCACCTTCATATTTGACTTTTAAAATATTAAAAATAAATATCATAAATGTTTAGGAAATAATAACAATAAAAAAACTTAGAGATTATCTTTAAAATTCCTAAAATTTAGCACTCTCTCTATATTCTTTTTAGGGAACCACTCGACTCCTATAATATTGTCCACGATAAACTTTTTTGTGCACATAATTACTGGTATATATATAAATAGGAATGATCACGTGTGATGCACGTAGGTGACTAATAATAAAAAATAAAGATTTATATAATTTTTAAAATCGTTTGAATAACATATTGTTTACAAGTATTTATTAATCAAAATATATCAAAATACAATAAATAAAAATACATGATGACGATAAATCAAATATATTCTTTTATTTATATAACATTTTTCAATTCGTGTGATTATAACATAATGATAGCTCTATCAAATTAACAAAGATATTTTTCATCCAAATATTATTAACAATGAAAAACAATAAAAATAAAATTAATAGAATAATGAATATTACTAAAACCAAAATCACAATATTTTTAAATGAAGTGCATATAGCGATTGTCAAATAAAATTTTCTTAATTAACTAAATTATCATAATGATGTTAAAATAAAACCCCTAACCTGGTTATTAAGTTAAATATTTTTGCTAACTTTTAACTCCTTACGAATTTTGTTTAACTTTCTACTTTTTTAAAATATATATTATACACAGTTAATTTAATCATAATAGATCATTTGAAAATTAATCTTGATGATCAATAATTTCATGTTAAATAAAATTTTAAAATAATATCAATCAAATAAATATGTGTATTAAAACACATATATGTAATATTCAGTTAAAAAATATCATATATAAAAAATTTAATTTTGATAATAAATTAGCAATATAATTAATATTTATTATAAGGATTATCTTAATTAAAAAAATTATAAAGATTATCTCATAAATTTAATACAAAAGTATAAAGTAATTTTCATTCTTTTTAATTTCTATTTAATTTATTTTTTTATGAATAAAGTTGAAATAACTCAAAATAATCAAATTATATTACAAATAAAATATTTGAAAAATTTGCAAAAGAGCATATAAAATCTGCATGCTCTCAATTTCCATTTTAATTGGAAAAAAACCATAAGAAAAATGACATTTTCTCGCATAGTTTTTATAACACTTGTAGAAAAGTGTAAACTTGATGTATATATTGAGACATTAATTAATATCACAATTTACTAAATTAAAATATAAAAAAGTATCATACTAATGTATTTGTAATATTTTTCGTCAATTCAACTAAAATAATGAAATAAAGTTATTCTCATTTTTCATCTCAACTCTTAAATCAGAAAATTAAAAATTCGTCAAAATAAAAAAATGAAACATTAATTAAGTAATAATGTGTAAAAGTGTAACTAAGAAAATCAAACTCATATATTTAAGATATGCTAACTTTTAACCCCTTGCAGATTTTGTTTAAACTTTCTCTGTTTTTTAGAATACATATTATAGATAGTTAATTTTATATCAGAATAGATCATTTGTTTATTAATATTGATATTTCATGGTAAATACATTTTTTAAATAATATCAATAAAATGAATATGTGTAGTAAAACACATATATAAATAAAATAATAAGTAATACAAAGTTAAAAAATATCATATTAATTAAGTAATGATGTGTAAAAGTGTAACTAAGAAAATTCATAAATCAAACTCATATATTTATAGGTATATAGATCTGCTAACTTTTAACACATTGCGGATTTTGTTTAACTTTCTCTGTTTTTTTTTTTTAGAATACATATTATAGATAGTTAATTTTATATCAGAATGGATCATTTGTAAATTAATATTAATGATTGATATTTCATGGTAAATACATTTTTTAAATAATATCAATCAAATAAATATGTGTAGTAAAACACATATATAAATAAAATAATAAGTAATACAAAGTTAAAAAATATCATATTAATTAAGTAATGATGTGTAAAAGTGTAACTAAAAAAATTCATAAATCAAAATCATATATTTATAGGTATATAGATGTGGGGACCCTGACGCTAATCATCTTCTTAATCGTCATTGGGATAAATGGACCAATTAATTAATCTGGATCTAATTTTTTTTTTTTTTTGCGGAACGTAATATAATTCAATCTAATATACATATCAGTATAAAAGCACAAGTCTTGTACAACAAACATCAAACTCAAACTAAGGTTCAACAACTAAATGTCAAGTGCTGAATCCTATCTACAGCAACGTCAAAGTCCGTAGTCTCTACTCTAATCATGATCTCTCATCATCTCCTCGACCTTGATCCTGTCCCACCTGTTGCCATGCACACATACAAATACAACAACAGCCGGATAACTCCGGTGAGAATAAAATCCCAGTATAAGCAATGTATACATGCGATGCATAAAATCATATACAAAAGCATAAACCATGTATTAAGAACATGAATCATAATTTATGACACATTAGTGAATATAGATAAAACTCTTTAACTCGTCATCTCCGACTCGACTCATCTCTAATCTAGGGATCCCGCTTCCTGGACATTAACACATATATCGAATCTCAGCGATAGGAGTCGATCCGCCCCTAAGCAATATCGATATAAGTCAATAATCCAGTGTCTTGGCATATCCGCCACAGACTTGGCATATCCGCCAAAGATATCCTATGACAATGTGCAATGGGCCAATGACCACTCTATCACTGTCTGGTCCTTCTGTCAATGACTCTCGCTCAATAGCTATCGGCTATTCTCTACTTTCTATAAATCAATAGATTAATCATATTAATGTCAAACAATTGCAATAAAATAAAGTATGTGGTTTTAGGAAAACTAGAGTCCAATCTGACTCAAGTTAATCTCCCGGTTAACATCGACTTATACCTTTCGTTCGTAATCTCGGTATGAAGAATTGAAAATTCTGAATTCAAGACTGTCTCTGTCAATCTGAAATGACATATCGAGAATAGTAATATCAACATTCCATTCCCAATTCAATATTAAATCCGATCAATCTGAATCTAATTCAAAATTAACAGCATAACGGCACAATCCCGATATCCCCGTCAATACAATATCAACAGATATCAATTACAAATCATAACCAATATCCGATACAATCCAGAATCAGTCAATAATCAAAATCTGTTCAATTTCCAATTAATATAATCAGAAAATCATAACAATTCCATAATCAATCTGTTATTCGATCTGACTTCGATTCTACGATGTCTAGCAGATCCAGAACACCATATAATGATCAAATAATAATTCCTCCAATATCATAATTTCAAATGATAACAGAACTCAATAAAACTTACGTCTTGTTGTAGATGTCGACGAGAAGAGTACGGTACTGTGTTCGGATTCAAAATCAGATAACCGGATACAGTATAATGAATTTTTCTAGAATTTAAGGAACTTGAGGAATTCTCTGAAATGGAAGCTCGATTCTCGTTGAAGAAATGAAAGATTCATAACATATATTGCATGGTGAGGACAAGTGTCCCACTCAATTCCATAATTGCACTTGAGCCCCTGAACTCTTCACTATTTGCAATTCGGCCCTCGAAACTCTTTTTAATTCAATTTCAATCCTAAGGAATCATAAAAACCATGGAATATGACTCAACATTCCAAAATTCATAAATTAAATAATCTCGGATTAAAATGCTAAAATATCGGGCCTTACAATAGATCTGCTAACTTTTAACCCATTGCGGATTTTGTTTAACTTTCTCTGTTTTTTTTTATAAATACATATTATAGATAGTTAATTTTATATCATAATGTATCATTTGTAAATTAATATTAATTATTGATATTTCATGGTAAATACATTTTTTAAATAATATCAATCAAATAAATATGTGTAGTAAAACACATATATAAATAAAATAATAAGTAATACCAAGTAAAAAAATATCATATTTAAAAAAATTAATTTCGAATGAATGAAAATAAAGTATCGCTATAATTCATATTTATTAAAAGAATTATATATTTGTTAAAAAATTATAAGGATTATCTAATAAATTTAATACAAAAGTAAGAGTAATTTTCGCTCTTTTTAATTTATCAGTTTAGTTGAAATAAATCAAAATAATCAAATTATACGAAAAATAAAATATAAGAAAATTTTTCAAAAGAACATATATAATCTACATGGTCTATACAAAAGTAAGAAGTAATTTTCGCTCTTTTTAATTTATCTGTCTAGTTGAAATAAATCAAACTAATCAAATTATACGAAAAATAAAATATAAGAAAAATTTGCAAAATAACATATATAATCTACATGGTCTCAATGTCCATTTTAATTGGAAAAGTACCATAAAAAATGACATTTTCTGAAGTTTGATATGTGTATTAAAACATTAATTAAATATCACAATTTATGAAATTAAAAATAAAATAAAGTATCATATTAATGTGTGTGTAATATTTATCATTCATTCAACTAAAATAATGAAATAAAGTTATTTTTATTTTCAATATCAATATTTAGATCAGAAAATTGAAAAATCACATAAATAAATAAAACATTAATGAAGTATGATGAATGAAATGGTAACTAAGTAAATTAACAATTCAAACTCATATCTCACATAACTAAGTAAAACATTAATGAATTAATGGTGAGTGAAAATGGTAACTAAGTAAAACATTAATGAAGTAATGGTGAGTGAAAGGGTAACTAAGTAAATTCATAATTCAAACTCACATATTTATAGATAGTATAGACTATACATAACACATCGTTTTTCATGTTTAAGCGAGTTCTTGAATATTTAATTGAATTGGGTGCCTAGGGGTATGTTAATTTTGCATATTTAATAATATGTTACAAGAATGTATAATGAAATTGCCTAGCCCTAGGTAATTAATAAAATAAGAATCATTGAAAATTTAACATTTGCTATGTACAAAGTTCAAAAACTATATTTCAATACGTACCATTGAAAAAAGAAACTAAATTTCAATAAGATAAAATATTTTATGAAAGAATGGATATGAAAAGGGATTAAACATTATTTGTTTATTTGTATAAATAAGGAGAGATTTTCAAAAATTAAAGTGTATTTTAGATATTTTAGATACCTAAAATGATTCTATTTAAATAGTTTAAGTACAAATAGAATTATTGTTTGAGTTCGATCTCACTTGAAATATTGTAAAAGATGAGTATTACTCGAAACAAAAATGTCGATGGTGCTTAAATTTATATATTAGATCTAAAAATATTGAAAATCGAGAACGACTCGAGAACCATCAAATAATATAATTTGAGCTCGAAAAAAGTTTAAAAAATGTTTTGGTTTAACAATTACTCAAGTCGGCTCGTTCCTTTGCACCAGGAGGGTGGATCAAGAAAGAAATTTGATACAATGGCCACCCACAATCGAATTTAAAAATGCTACCATTCTACTTACTAATTATATTTATTTGCCACATAAAACCACAAAATAAAAGAAAAAGAGAAAAAGTGCAAAATATGTCCAAGGATACAGCTTCCACAGCTTACTACTGAACTGAACCATGGTTCGCCGGAATGGTCGCGACGCGGCCGGAACTGGAACGGTGACCCTCGTTCCAAAGTTCAAGGGCAAATCGGTGATTGGTTTTGTAGCGCTGTTCTTCGATTTTTTAGCGGCGATTTAACGTCGATACGGAACGGAACGACTGAGCGGAACGGTTATGTGTAGAAGAGGCATGGTTCGCCGGAACTGGAACGGTGACCGCCGTTCCAAAGTTCTAGGAAGGAAGAAAAACAGCCTCCCAACAAAAAACGAATCCGCAACACTTCAGAACTGCGATCAACAGGAACCCCTGAATCAAGAAGACCAAAAAATCGGATAGCAGTTCCATAAATGGGATTCTGTCATGTAAAAGTATATATAAGTTTCCAAAGATGAATTCGCGTTTCACATAGAGATCAATATTTATCTACTATCCATAAAATGGAATTCTATCATGTAAAGTAAATATAAGCAATTCAGTCGATTCTAAAGATGAATTCATGTTTCAAGTAGAGATCGGTATTTACCTCTTCATAATTTATCCTTGACAGAATCTGTATCCACGGCCTCAGATTTGGTCGAGATTGGATCGGCGTGACTATCCCGGTTCTTTTGAATAAAGTCTACTATGTCTTCCTTTGTCCTCTCACCATCATAGGGTATCCTTTTACGTCAAATGTGTCACTTGGGATATCATTTACAGTTGCATCCTGAGAACATATTAGAGGCTTTAGGAGTGATGTAATGGAACTAATTTTTTTCACTTCAAATGATGATAGATGGAACGTTAATAAAAGGCTTCGCCAGTATGAACCATGATAAATAAAAACAATAGAGTATGTCTCTTGTGAGACGGTCTCACGAATTTTTATCTGTGAGACAGATCAATCCTACCGATATTCACAATAAAAAATAATACTTTTAGCATAAAAAGCAATATTTTTTCATGGATGACCCAAATAAAAGACCCGTCTCAAAAAATACGACCCGTGAGACCGTCTCACACAAGTTTTTGTCAAAAGACAGTCCTTATAATGTCACAATGCACCATAGAAGTTTAAATAGCCATGATGTTTAGCTTAATTCACAAACACTCTTAATGTTTGAATACTGCAACGCTCTCATGCCCATAAATTGTTAATAAAAAGACAGTCCATATAATGTCTTTAAGTTTTAGTACTCTTATACATACAAAAGGTTTGATTACCTTGGCATTGGAACTCTCAAAGAATTTGTTAATATATGGGTGATTGCTTGGATCATTCTCCCGGACAGTCACCAGTGGGATGGATGCTTCTTCGATAAATTTCTCCATGGCATCAACTTTGAAATCCTATAATATGATTTAAACGTATGTGAGAATGAAACAGCCATAAACAGGACACTAGTGCATCGACGCACGCGTTGCGTGCTTGTGTAATATTTTTTATAATTAATTTGATTTATATTTAAATGAGGATCAAAATAAATTATAAGAAATAGTGAGGGACTACACTGTAATTTTGATATATAAATTAAAAAAATTAAAAATAAAAGAATAAAAATTTGACCTCAGTAAAAATCGAACCTATAACCTAAACTCCAAGTAACAATGATTCTATCCACTGAACTACATATAACTTACATTAAAATTTTAACATTTTATTAATATATATAATTAATAAAACAGACCATGACACCAAAGTTAGTTCCTCTAAGTGCCTCAAACTTGATAAAGTAGTATAGATATAGAAAAGCGAAACTCAAAACAAGTGGGCAGATAAGAAGGAAAGCGTTTTCAATAAATACCTGGAAATCAACAAACAGTTCATCAAAAGGCTTGAGCAAGCGAAGAGTTGGCTTGTCAACTGGTTCACCCCAGGGAAGGAATTTAGCATCGAGGGCATGAGCAATACTATAGTTAGTGTTAAAGTAAATGCCCTGTAAGCCAACAGTTGGCTAAAAAATTTATCGACCCAGTTGTAATAAACAGTTTTCTTTTAATATAATTTACATTTCATGGTTTCGTTTTACTTTATCTGTATACACATGCAATCGACATAGATAAAGGTCTTGATTATACTTTAATACAAATGAATCGTACTTCGTTCTTGAAACTCATTTGTAAACATTGTATATTTTAAATTAGTTTCTAGCCAATTCAGCCGCCTAAAATAAGGATAAAGGCCGCTTGAGCTTGAGAGTAGCATCTGCGATGTTGTGTACCGTGTTTAATAGTAAGAGCATAGAGATGTCTGCTCATGCAGATGAGTAATCATATGATTATTGTACCGAACAACCTCCCTCGGATTTTCCAAGTGGTTGTCATTCATCGATAGGAAAAGTTCGTGGTTGTGATTGTACATCATTAGTTCTTACGACCCGGGACAACACTGAGGCTCTACATACTAGGATTGTGCTTTGACTCGTTTACCGACTCTGCGAGGGTCACAAGGTGGCGAGATTGGGTCAATTGCGACATGTGTAGAAGCAAGTGCATTGTAGTCGGAGATTCACATCTCACCTACGGGTGTGGATATACTATGTTATCTAACGAAATAGTAGTGCATGAAATATCTGGCTAGAGTGTAAGATGTACATGAGGGACAATGGTTCTCTAGTTGTACATGCGATGACACTATGAATATTTCATACTGTATCACATATCTATCGAATCTAATATGCAACCCTCGATAAAAGAAAATGTCATGAATCACAAAAAGTTATGAACCTACGGCTAGCTGTATCCATGAACCATTAAGGGTCATACAAGTACTGGATCATTTGTTCCCGTTGAGAGAATAAATTCAAAGAGTTGAATTTATATAAAATTATGAGATAGTAAATTCAATGAGTTGAATTTATTATAATTAAAATTTGGAGAGATAAAAAAATTGAAAATTTAAAATATTAAACTCAAATGTTGAGTTTATTAAAGATTATTTAATTGTAGTGGGAGAATGCATAATAGGCTTGTAGGAGTATAAGTCCAACATGCAAATTGATTAAAGTTTTTAATGGAATTTAATATATTAATTAATTAAACTAGTTGGACTAGTCCAATTAATTAATTAAGCTCATTAATGTTGATTATGAAGTCTAAAGCTAAACCTACAATTATGGAAACTAGATTAATGTTTCAATATCAAGGAAGGTGGCCACCATACCCTTGGAATTTTCGAAAGGCTCTTTCTCTCAAGCTCCAAAATTTCGGTCACCCCTAGAATCTTAAGGGTTTGAGCCACCTTTTTTGTTTTTGATCTCAACTATAAATTTCTTCTAAAAATTTCTAATGCAATTTAGAAGAATAACAAATATTCCACTCGTGGACCGGATTAGGAGGATTGAAGAAAAGAGTTCAAAAGATTGTTCATATGGAATAATAGAAGAGCTATCTCTACTAATCCCGGAATAGTCGGTGCCGAGTGATTTATTTACTAAAGGTATAATTACTAAAAGTCTAAATAACCCATACGTTTTCCCAAAGACATTATTTGAATGTCAAGTAAAATTTTTTAAAAACTTCCACTGCGTTTTGGACACGAGAAAATTGATTACCCAATAATCTGAACGTAACTTCTCGGCTAAAGTCATGAAATTCTCATATTCCTCACCAGAAAATTTTGGAAACACCCCAATCTGCAGATTATTATAATGTGTTAGTAACGATAAAGAGAAAAGGCAGATATTTCAAAAAAGATAAACAGGCAGCTTATAACAAAAATCTTTTTCTCATCGATAAGATTGGTAGCATCTTCCAGAGACTTAATTTCAGCTGATGCTGGTCCAACTTGCTTCTTCAAGTAATCAACAAAACAGTAAGCCTCGCGAGGACCATTATATTCCCGAATGTGTTTTCCTCCATTTCTCAAGATTTTAATGGTTGGAAAACCGTAGATCTCAAATTCAGTAGCTAGTTCTCTATTTGCTTCGTCATTTGCATCTACTTTTGCCAGAATAATTGGAGGCTCGTGTTTGCTCAGGGTAGATGCGGCTTTTTCATACTGACAAAAAATTACGGAGTTAGCTGATAATACAAGACTTAGAGCCCGTTTGGTATAAGAAGCTACAATTAAAAAAGTATTTTTTTTTTTAAAAAAAGTGCTTTTTTAATTTTTAACTTGTTTGGGTGGGTTTCTAGTGCTTAAAAAAGCACTTATTTAAGTTGAAATTAGAGCTTTTTTAAAAGCCCTATTTTAGAGCTTTTTTCACTAGCTTTTTTAATAACCTTAAAAAAAACATCCACCAGTAGCCTCTTCTCAATCTTTTCTCTATTCTTCTACAAGGTACAATTTTTTTTTTTCCGTCGAGGTTTTTGTTCGTTCATTTTTTTCTGCTTTCTTTTTGCTGCAGAATATATACTCCCTATTCATTTACGTCTGTATTACGTATTGTGAATTAGATAATTATGTTACAATTCGGTCAATGATCCGATAAATCCAGGAAGTCAGGAAGGGGAAAGTATTTGCTTATTCCATTTTTTTGCAACTACGTATATAATATTCATCAATTCTTGTGTATTACGTATATAATATTATATTAATTAAAATATGATATATACCATAATATTACTATAATATTATTTAATCCTTGTTTGTATTACTTTTTCATTTATGATATTGTGAATTAGATAATCTATTATTTTTTTATGTTTTATTTTTTGAATGTATTCGAAGTTAGCTCCTAAACGAAGATTATCAAATCCAAGTCAATTACCTAGATATACGATTGAGACTGTTGAACCTGGATTTGTTGCTGATGGGAATAATAAGGCGGATTGGACTGATCAGAATACCGAAATATTTTTAAAAATTTGTGAGGAATAAATTGAATCCGGCAATAAGCCTACCAAACATTTAAACAAAACGGGGTACACAAATTTAGTTTCAAAATTTCATGAGAGAACGCGACTTTTTTTGAATAAAAAACAATTCAAAAATAAATGGGATTCTATGAGAAAATATTTTGCACTGTGGACACAACTTATTGGAAATAATGAGACTGGCCTTGGTTGGGATCATAACAAGATGACCGTGCAAGCTGATAATAGTTGGTGGGAAGATAAGATTAAGATACATAATTTATATAGTACATTTTAAATTTTTAATCAATTGTTTTTATTTATTTTTTGTTACGTTGCAAATTACAGGAAAATTCCGAGTATGCAAAGTTTAGATTGAGGGGACCCAAGAATTTAGATTTATTGGAAAATATATTTAAAGGTTCCATAGCAACTGACTATGCTGCAATAGCACCACCCGAAGATCAACCAATTCATAATAATTTCAACGATGATACAAATGATTGGGATGTTCAGTTAGATGGAGAGTTTCAAAGTGATGTTTATATTAATGTTGAAAGCCAAGAATTTATGGAAAACTCAACAATGGGAGCTGACAACTCTATGCAGCAAAGGAAGAGAAAAAGAAGGGAGAGTGGGGAAAAAAGAGGTTTCATTGCCACTAGGTTAGCCGATCAACTTGATCGTGTCCTTCAAGAATTTGAGACTCAAAAGTCTATACACGAAACACCAAAAGATGATCCATGTAGCATTGAAAATTGTCTGGAGGTTCTTCGTAGTTTGCGTGGTATGGTTGTTGGCAGTGAGCAATTCTTCATAGTTACTAGAGTTTTTGGTAAAAAGCATAATAGGCAAACATTTATCGGATTGAAGGACTCGGAACTGCAGCTTGGTTGGGCAAAGACATTCACTAAAGATGATTTGAAGCGTTATTAACATGAGTTATGTTTTTAGGAAAAATACTTGAATAATGCACTTGTTTTTTTCTTTTATTGATTGATGAGTCAACTTTACTAAGTAGTATGTTTAAATTTTTAATGCAAAAATCTAAAACTTTCAATGTTCATTGTTTTTTTTATATATTTATCTTTATTGATATATTTTCACAGGATGTCTGCGAGTTCAGGCTCCACTATATCATATAACTCTGATGCATCAAGTGATTCCGATATTTCCGTTGATTCTATTAGAAATACACATGTCTCTAAGAAAAGAATGGTTTTGTTATCCTTGTGTGGTGTTACAAATTATGTTTTGAAATATATTGTTAAAGAAAAATGTAGGACATCGTGGTTATCAGGGTCTCAATGGGTGGCAGAGATATTGAATGGTAATAAGACACGATGCTTTGAAATGTTTAGAATGAGGAAACATGTTTTTTATAAACTATGTGACGATCTACTCCAAAAATATAGCTTACAGCCAACAAAAGGAGTTGATATCTATGAAAAGGTGGGATTATTTTTGTACATGATGGGTCAACCTGCTTCAGTTAGAAATATTCAAGAGCGTTTTCAACACTCGGGGGAAACTGTTTCAAGACAGTTTCACAGCGTTTTAGAGTCCATATGGAAGTTGTCGAGAGATATCATCAAACCTATCGATCTTAATTTTACAGATGTCCCTGAGTATATTAAGAATGACAAAAGATATTGGCCTTATTTTAAAGATTGTATAGGGGCTATTGATGGCACACATATATGCATTCATGTTCCGCCTAGCAAGCAAATAGATTTCATTGGAAGAAAAGGGTATACTTCAACAAATGTTATGGCTGTATGCGACTTCGACATGTGCTTTAATTTTGTATGGGCTGGTTGGGAAGGTTCTGCTCATGATTCTAAAATTTTTAAAGAGGCTATGCGTAGAGAGAGATTGCATTTTCCACTCCCACCTGAAGGTTTGATATTAATATATCTTATATGTTTTTTAAAATAATTGTTAGATAAATATTTACACTTTAACTCTTATTTTTTGCAGGTAAATATTATTTAGTTGATGCAGGTTATCCTACTTTCAAAGGCTTTATGGGACCGTATAAAGATACTAGGATATCATTTACCTCAATTTCGATTGGCTCCAAAGTTCAGATCAAAAAATGAAGTATTTAATTATCATCATTCCAGTTTAAGGACGGTTATTGAAAGAATATTTGGAGTGTACAAAGCACGATGGAAGGTATTACAAAATATTCCCACATTTTGTTTAGATACTCAATTTAAAATTATAGTGGCATGTTTTGCTTTACACAATTTCATAAGGCGATACGATGCGGCTGGAGATATTCTTGAACAACTCGAAAATATTGATGATTTACAAGAAATCGAGCAAGATGGTGAAAATGTTTATGTCCATGACAGAGGTACGAGATGGCAAGAGCCAACACAAGAAAATATTACGGAAATGAAAGAATTGAGAGATGACATAAGAAATTCACTGTCAATACAAGGTCGACATTGAACTATTAGTTTTTATTTAAATAAATTAAAGTAGAATGTAAACATTAACTATTGTTATTAACAATTGTTTTTATGATTTTTAAGATTTCAATATTTTATTGTTTTGGTATGGATTTAATTATTTATATCTATACATCACACTTGTTTAAAAATTCGTTATAAAATATATATATATAAATTAATGAGTTAAAAAGCACTTTAATTATATGTATCCAAACACATTTATTAATTTAAAAAGTGCTTTTTATCTATTCATCCAAACACAATATCAACCCAACTTTCGCTTAAAAAAGTACTTTTAAAAAACCAACTTAAAAAAAGCATTTTTTTAATCAAAAAACTTTTGATACCAAACGGTTAATTGAAATGATTTCTTTCAATTAAGAAATCCCGAACTTGCAAGAAATGGTTTACATCTGGAGCAAGAGCCTTAGAGTAGAAACACCTGTTACAATAGCAAAGAAAGGGAACTAAATAAATTAGAAACCATAGAACACAAATGGTTTACCGGTAATCTAAATGACTCATATCTATATAGCTGCTGTCAGGTGCATGATACAAGTGCGAAACAAGTATACAAGACGCACAATTCACGCATAGTTCTTACCAAGGAGCGTAGAATGCGACGACGATGAAGTCGTGCTTGGACACCGTCTCCGTGAATTTGGAACGGTCCAAAGTCAACACCTTTTCCCCTTCGCCTCCCGCCAAAGTACAACTCCAAGCCCTAGATTCCATGCCTGCGATTGCACCTTTCTCCCTCCGAAAGGGTGAATCTTTCGATTATTGCAGAGAATTGGAAGATGTGAAGGAGGAGGAGGAGGAGCCGTTAATAAAGGTTGCTGAATCTGAGCCACGTGGACAGAAGGGTGACGTGTCGTGGAGTTATTGGATGGAGGGACGTAGGAGTTGAATCTTCCTAGGATCGATGTAAGAGAGATTTATAATGATTTAGAAATCGTAATCGTAATCGTGATTAGTTTACTTTCGTAATTGAAAAATAAATAAATTAGTTTTCACAAAAATATATATATAAATCCTTTTTTTATTTTTTAAAATATTACTTTTTGAATCGATAAATATTTTTTTTTTAAATAAAGACGCGTCTAAAATATGTGATGTTCAGAGTTATCTAAATATATAACTTTTGTTGTTTTCTAAAAGAAATTACTTTAAAAGATTTTTAATGAATAAAAAGTTTTAGAATTTATTTTTTCATCATTTATATTTAGCTATCTGCAAAATTGAATTGTATTCATGTATATTTTATTTATTTATGTTTAAAAATTTTAGTTATTTTATTCAAAAGAGTATTATGTTAGATTATATACATGATTAGAGCAGAGCAATCGACGCATAACTTTTGGGGTGTTGTATGATTTAAAATATTTGAGTTACACATCACCACCAACTATAGTTTTTGGTAAAACGGCAAACGTTCGATCTTACAATTAGTATCAGAGTGAAGATAACGTGTTCGATTCTAATTGATTGCAATGAATGTAATTATTGGGAGGAAATTGTTGGAGTATAATAATTGTCTCTGCTAGGCAGAGCGATCGAAACGTGGTTTATGAGCTAATATACAGTTTAAATGATTTGAGTTACACCAATACAAATTTAAGTAAAACAGTAATCACCTAGTCCTACACACTACGTGAGCTTCATGTCAATATCACGACCCACATCAATACAGTATCAGTTCAAAAAGTGTTAGATTTATGATTTATTATGTCAAAACTAAAATTTTGAGATGGATAAAATTTACATTCTAACATTAAATTGAATTAAAATTCATATATTTTAAATGAGTAGGTCTTTTGTGAGACGATCTCACGAATCTTTATCTGTGAGACGGGTCAATCATGTCCATATTTACAATAAAAAGTAATATTTTTAATATAAAACAATGTTTTTTTTTATGAATAACCAATAATTTTTATGAATTTTTTTTATATAAGTAGATTATTAAATATTAATAGTTAGTCAAGTCTCAAAAGATACTAATAGATTTGTTTTTTTTTATTGTGATGATTTTTTTTTTTTTTTTGGGTTTTATTATGCCTAAAACACCTCTCATTATATTTTGTTAGTTTATTAGTCAATTAACTTGAAGAAAATTGCATTTTTCCTCTAAAATATCAATCTCTCTAAAAGTGATATAATAACCTATAATTTATTATATATATTAATGCCTTAATATTTTATGTACTTTTATTATCTAAAATAACATTGAATAATGAGGGAATATATATAAAATTGATAAATTAACACCACTAATAATTTTCAACCTGTATTCAACTTAGATACACGCGGCATATGTATTTTATTAATTAATAGTATACTAAAAATAATTTGAAAATATTTTATACTAGATTATCATTTTATATACAAAACTAATAAATAAAATAATGAGTGATGTTAAATGTACATCAATATTTGCACACAACAACAAATTCAATACAAAATTAAATTTGTTAAAATCTCATCATATATTGAATATAAAATCTCACAATATAACAGTAAATTTCGTAATATAATGATTGTAAATATCGACTTAACCGATATATTTGTTATACATTTAGTATTATTCTAAAAAATAATCCAGTCGTGCGAGTTCGAATTGACAGGTTCAACTATTTGGCTTAAGATTATTTAATTTTTAGTTTGTAGCATTTCCAACAATTAAAAATTATATTAAAAAATCTAAATTTTTGCGACTATTTTTATCAAGTAACATTAGAAATACCAAATTTGATGATATAAATGCAAAACATCAAAGAAATAAAATTTTGTTTTAATATAAAAAGAAAACACAAATTTTATAATCAAATACAAATCAGTAAATTCAATAATCCAAAATCGTACGGACAATCGAAATATATTGGCACGGTAATTAATGCTTCTATTAAAGCTCGAAATCTAATTTTGCGAACTAAGTTTGTTTTTTTAGCAGGTATTTGTGATACGGATAATCCCGTTAATAATATTTGTATAAATGATTCAAATAAAAAACTCATATCACAAAATTGAATGTGAACCTATCTCACAAAAAATTCACATGTTTATTTTTTTTTGTTCACATAGTCTCAAATTCAGCCTATAACAAATGAAAGAAGATTATGCTTAAACTTAAGCTAAAATTGGATTTTGCAAATTACAATCTGCAATGATTTGATTCGCTGCGGTTTTAAGCAAGACGGAGATTATGAGAATACACCCATAATACATGAGTTGGATGCAAATTTAAAATTGTAATAATCATGAATAGAAGTTTTCAAATAATAAATTACGAGATATAATTTTAAAAATATGGAGAGTTTGTCTCTTTGAATCAAAATTTACAAGCAAGGATTGCGTCATTGTTTGAGCGAAGGCATTTTGTTTTGTTTTTGGAAAAAAAGAAGAACGTGGAACAGGTCCTTTAAAATTGCAAGACCTGGTAACAGTAATATTCAGATCGTATCAAACGCAATATTGTAATTTCAGGGAAGCAAGGAATCAAAGCAAGAATCACAGAGATTGAGAAGGTATACCTTGATTTCAGATCAAAATTATCCCAAAGATCCGAAGCAAGAAAAGTCAAGAATGATTGAATGCATGAAACAGAGAAAACAGAATAAATTCCATTGACTCTTGGCCAAAAAAAAATAAATTAAAAAACAATTATCGTAGAGGAAGGGACCAAAGTTCCACATAAAAACAATCTGGGATTTGTCAAAAAGTTCAGAATTCGTGGATAAAGTAACACTAGATTAAAGGGTTGATAAAAGTTAAAAAAATGATGGGGAAAAAGTTTATCTTTATGCTATTATTTGTGGTGTTGAGTGTGATGTGTTGGGGTTGTAGTGGTCAGCAGCAACAGAAATGGAGGAAATTGAAGCCTTCTGAAAGCTGCCCATCAGGAATCAGTAAAGCTGGCTCATCTTCAGTGGTATTCCCACTCTATGGGAATGTTTATCCCAATGGGTAGGCGATTTCTTGATCGATTTTATATGGATCTTAGCCCATAACTTGTTTCGTGGTTCTTTTTTTTTTTGAAAAAAAAAACATTACAATGGGGGTGGGGGCTTTGCTTTCAACATGGGATCGAAACCCACGCCTCTCTCTTATTGGGAGAGGTCTATGCTAATACAACGCTAGGTGTGTTGGCGTGATTCTGGTTTTTGAGTTCCAGAAAATGGTATCTATTTTTCTTTTAAATTTAATTCAGCCGATGATTGGGAGTTTTGTTGAGTTGTGTGGATGAGAATCTAGATCATTGATGTGTGGGGAAGCGTTATTGGTTATGGGATTGTAATGGGATGAACTTTGGTATTTCTTGCAGGTTTTATTTTGTCCAAGTTTTTGTAGGATACCCTCCAAAGCCGTATTTTCTTGATCCAGACACAGGCAGTGACCTGACTTGGCTTCAATGTGACGCCCCTTGTGTTCGTTGCACCCCGGTAAGATATAGCACGAGTAAATTAGTTGCATTATTGCCCTTAAAAAGCCTATAATAGCTCTCTTGATTTTGTGTTGTCATCAAAAGCCCCTCGTGTCCTACAGGGTGTCGAGATATGGAATCATCTGCGGTGTAAAGATTAGAGTAGCGATATATTTAATAGCCATAGCTTTTGATCCAAAAACTTTGTTCTATAATTTGTATTTTAGAGTAACATAGCTTTTGATCCAAAAACTTTGTTCTATAATTTGTATTAAAGTTTATAGTCACATATTCAATTCTCATGAGTTGCTATTGGTTTAAGGACTTGATTCTATAATTTGTATTTAAGTTTATAGTCACGAATTCAACTCCTATGAGTTGTAAGAACAATTTTTGGCAGATAGACTGTTGAGTGTGTATAAGTATTCATTATTTTTAATGTTGTGTATGGCTGTGTTTACGATGCAGGGATTGAAACAGAAAAGTTACTGATATATAGGTTAAAAGATTTGATTTGCATTCTAGCAACTTTTATGTACCTGCAATCGCTTGATACTACAATAGCTATGAACGAAAACCAATCCTCAGTTAACATTGGGAGTTGTAGAAACTTTTTAAGGTAGAGACGTTGCAATGGTTTGATGATTCATGATTCAAGAGAAAGTGTTCACATATTGTCTTCTTTCTTGGCCTTGCATATGTTTTCAAAAATGACTGTTTGATAATTTTGCTATGAAGATGAATTTCTCATCCTTAATGCTCTTCCTGTAGGGATTTCACCCACTATACCGACCTAGCAACGACCTTGTTATCTGTAAAGACCCTCTTTGTGCATCTTTGCACTCAAGTGATTATAAATGTGACACTCCAGAGCAATGTGATTATGAGGTTGAGTATGCAGATGGAGGTTCATCCCTTGGTGTTCTTGTCAATGATTTCTTCACCCTCAATCTCACTTCAGCAACAAAAATGAGTCCTCGTTTAACTCTTGGGTCGGTAGTCTTTCTCAAAACCTTTCTTTGATAAGGCTTCAATATCTGCATTTATGTGTCAATATGAAGCATTTATCAGATTCAGAATGTAATATCAGGTGTGGATATGATCAGTTATCAGGATCATCCGATCACCCCTTAGATGGAGTGCTCGGCCTTGGAAGAGGAAAATCGAGCATTGTGTCACAGCTTCGTGATCAGGGAGTAGTGAAAAATGTTGTTGGCCACTGTCTAAGTGGAAAAGGCGGGTTTCTTTTCTTTGGAGATGATGCTTATGATTTTTCACGAGTTACGTGGACACCCATGTCCCGTGATCACACGTGAGTACTACCTATATACTTTCGTCAGCATTTCATACGGAGAAAAATGTTTTAGTTCTTACACATCTCAATTTTTATGTACTTGACAGAAAGTATTATTCAGCTGGATTGGCAGAACTTCTTTTTGGCGGGAAAAGCACAGGGTTCAAGAATCTTAACGTAATTTTCGACAGTGGGAGTTCTTACACATACTTCGATTCTCAGATTTACCACACTCTCCTTTCTTTGGTGAGCTAGTTCTGAAGATTTCTCCAGTTTCATTTCCTTAAAATATCTTACTTAAGCACAAGAAACTGATAACACAGCATTTCCATTTTGAACTATTCAATTGTTTTTAGAAAAGTGTCTATACTACTTATTGATCATTGATGGTGTCTTCATGTCGCAACACGGGTTGCTAGATAAAGAAAGAAACAACCAAGAACTCGTTAAAAGAAGCAACGGACGACCGTACCCTTCCATTCTGCTGGAAAGGCAAGAAACCTTTCAAGAGTACCCGCGAAGTCCGAAGCTACTTCAAGACTTTAACATTCAGCTTTGCCAATGGTTGGAGATCTAAAGCTCAGTTCGAGATCAACCCTGAATCATATCTTATAATCTCTGTGAGAATCTCAAGCTTATTATCGCAGATTCCATTTCATGTCACTGCTTAGAAATCTGTACAGTTTAGTTTTTTATGTTCTTGCAGTCAAAGGGCAATGCTTGTTTGGGAATCTTGAATGGAACAGATGTGGGATTGAACAATTTCAACATGATTGGAGGTAAAAAAATCGATTGAAGAAACCATTTAAATTACCATGATTTGCACTATAATCGACCACCTCGGTCGTTCTATGCAGATATATCAATGCAGGATAAAGTTTTAATCTATGACAATGAGAAGCAAAAAATTGGGTGGACGCCTGCCAATTGCGAACAGCACCCGAAATCCAACTTTGAAGCCAGAATCCCATTATCAGCACATGATGTACATAGCTTTTAGTGTGTTGGTCCATCTATATAGCAGTGACTTGATTTGGTGGAAGGAACGAGAAAACTTGTATTATTTAATATTTGTAATTAAATAGTATATCATCTATTGAGTGATGCAACACTATTGAAGTACTTTAGACCAATTTTATGAGCTTGAGTTCATGAGAAAAGTAGTTTCAATGTTAGATAATGGTCAAACCTCTAGTCTGCAATCTCTTTTAGATTTTTCAGTGTTCCCCCGAGCACGAAAAAGAGTGAATTAAGAGCCAAACATGATTAAAAAGTTTTGATTTGGGAAAACCAAGAAACAATAGTCAATCCAAGGTTGACTACATTAAACGCGAAAAAAACATGAAAAAGTGCAATTTTTTAGATAAACTTTAAGTTTAATTTTTTTTTATATGTTTTAGATAATTTTTTAATTCGACTTCTATTGTTTGTTAAAAACAATTTACATCTTTATTATTTGATAACATAAGCTATTTAACAAGGTTCTAAAAAGCGTGAAGCGTCCCGAAGCGCGGATGTCGAGCTCCAAGTTTTTCAAACTTAAGCGAGATTAGCACGAGCTTAAGCGTGAAAAAGCGTTTTTTTATCTTTAGTGTAATTGTAATTATCTCAAACCAATAAATAAATAAAATAATACATAAATATGATAAATTTAACTCTAATGCATTAATTCTCGTATTTATAAAAGTATAAAAAGCTCAAAATTATAATCTTTATTTGTTTTTGCAATTAGAACACATTGAAAAATGCTAAATATTTGTCAAATCATTGTCATACACGTTTAATCATAATTAAACGTGTATATGTGTTTAAACGCGCTTAATTAAAGTCTTAATTAAGCTTAATTCGATCAAACTGTAGTTTGACTGTCAGTTTAACTGTGCGTTTTTGTTGAGTTCTAAGCTTAAGCGCGCTTAAACGGAACTTAAACCGACTTTTTAGAACACTACTATTTAAACATCAAAACACTAAAAACACCGATACAGCTTGAATTTGTATTGAACAATACTGAAGACGAGATAAACGAAGAAGAGGATCTGAATTAGAATATGACAAAGAGCTAGATAAAAATAAAATTTGAAATTTATGCATGTGTTATTTAACCTATGGATTGACTTAATATAATTAAAACTATAATAAAAATTAAAAAAAATCATATTTAAATTCGTATTAAACCCGTTTAAGTATGTAAGACTGGAAACTTTTATCTGGGGCGTTTGAGTCCTGTTCACTGCCGGTTTTTATCCCAGTTTTCAAGAAATTTAAAAGTTCAAACCAAGTCTTGCAGTATTGGGTGGATCTTGTAGTCTGGATTAAAGGAAGAGGCAACATATTTCTAGGAGTAGTAAAGGAAGAATCTCAAGTATGTATGTATACCAGGAAAATTTGCGAAACCAAATATTGCGCTCTTTCTCAGATACATGAATGCTTCGTTCTTTTTTTTTTATTCCTATATTCTTTTACCAAATGAATGCCACATTCTAGACGTACAATACAAAGAACGAATAAAATTTGACATCTGCTAAGATTCTAACAAACAAGAATGCCCTACTTGTTGCATATATCAACACAGCTGCTCTCTGGCTTTAAAAATCACGTCAATTCTTCGATCCATGGCTGCCCGATTGATGCATCACATTCATCTCGTCCATGTCATGGCGCCCAGACGAATTTCTGGTAATCTTATCTGCTTCTTGATTTTCAAGATTTTCCTTGTTTTTTCCTCCTTTTTTCTTAGGAGAAAATGGATATATAAATCAAGAATCTGGTGTCACCATGCAAATGATGGATGTACATGGCTACCAAAACTCGATTGATACAATAATATCGATGGCAATATAACTAATTAAAAGGGCTTCTGTATGTACCCAAACATTTCTTGAAACAGAGACATCTGATCATTATCCTGCATTTGGGATCCAAAAGGATCACCTAGGAAGCCATCCGTGTAGCTGAAATCACATTGGAGAGAGTTTTCCACCTGTCTCCATACAGATTCTCTCCCAACATCCTTATAGTCAGACATAAACTCCACGGAAAACCCGTGCTCTGAACTACTCGAATCAGTATGCAACATGGGTATCGACTCGGATATGTCGAAATGCATATAGTCATCCATCTTCTGCAACTCAAAGGAATGCGGCGCCTGCACCAAAGGCGCCTTTGTTAGCATTCCACTATACAGGATGGAATTCACATCCGGTTTTCGATCTTCCACATCTGATAACTCCTCCGTCTTCTCATCCACAACCTTGTAACGCTTTCCAATATTCCCTTTCTTGTTGTATATTCGACACAATACCCAATCATCAAGCTGCAACACATAAGAAATACTACATTAACTAAACCGAATATCCGAATAAATTTTTTTGCCGAAATTATCCAAAAAATGAACTGAAAATTTCATCTTCGAAGTGTAAGATAAGTACCCTCAAAGTGTCTTTCTTGCCAGCAGACCGATCCACATTAGCTAGACGATATTCGTGCATGATCCAATCGGTTTTGACTCCTTTTGGAGCTTTTCCTTCGTAAAATACCAGAGCCTTCTTTATTCCCAGAGTCTTCGGTTTTCCGACCGGCTTGTCTGCTCCGGTTGCCTTCCAGTAGCCGGTTCCAGCCGCCCTGTTCGGTCGGGAACCGTTGGGGTACTTGCGGTCTCTTGGAGAAAAAAAATACCACTCTTTTTCACCATACAGAGCCATACCTATTACCAATCAGAGAATATTTCACGGGTCAGAATAAAAAAAATAAAACACAAAAATCCAAAGACTTTCAATGGAAAATCACACGACATGAAAGAATATCCAAAAACAGAGAATCAAACTTGACTATAAGACGAAAAAAATGATGAAACCACCCGCATTTCCTATGGTTCACTTTCTGATACTTTCAGTGGAAAATCACAGAATATGACAAAGTATCCAAAAAAGAGAATCTAATTTCATCGAATCTAACTATAAACATAGAAAAATTGATGAAAATCATCCATAGATCCTTATCCATAAACCTCGAACAACCAAACTTAAAGAAAGGGAACAAAAATCGATTCATTTCACTGATCTTTAGGGCAAAATTGAAAATTCCATCACACAAAAAACATTAAACAAAAAAAAATCATTACCTGGAAGCTGCCATGGATCAAACTTGTAGAGATCGATCTCAGCTACGATGGGAACACCAATATGCTGGCCCGAACACTTGCGGCAGAGGTAATGCACGACCAGCTCCTCGTCCGTCGGATGGAACCTGAATCCCGCTGGCAAATTCAATTGCTGATCACTAACCGTCATCCACACCAAAATCTTACCAAGAATTGTCCTCTTTTTCTGTTGTAATTGGGTAGACTTTTCGCACTTGAGCTCTGAAACAAAGAAAATGGAGGCTACGCGTCGTATTTATACACAAAAAAGTATTTTATCTTTGATTGAATTAAAATATAATTGTTAATTAAAATTATAAAACGTGCTTATTTTTTTTTTGCGTGGGGGGTGGGGGTCGCGTGTAGGTATGTGTGGACTCCGTGGGCAGCAAGGAAAATTTAATACTTCGAAATTATTTAATAAACAATAGGTCTGTATATATATTTAAATATGAATATATATAAATAATAATTTTCCTTGGGATTTTTAGATTTATTTGTTTTTATATAAAATATAATGATATTATTAAAATCACAAAAATTCACGCGAGAACATCCGATCCATAAATAATTTGTTTTATATGTTAAAATTATTATTTTTCAATCAAAACATGGAATAGATCGTCACAAATATAAATTTATGAAAATGTCTCAAAAAAACCTACTATATGAGAAGTTGTTGGTCTGGGAATAAAATTTGATTAGAGAGTGGATGTAGTATATAAGCAAAAATTTGTGTGAGACGGTCTCACGGGTCGTATTTTGTAAGACGAATATCTTATTTGGGTCATCCATGAAAAATTATTACTTTTTATGCTAAGATTATTACTTTTTTATTGTGAATATCGGTAGGGTTACCCGTCTCACAGATAAAAATTCATGAGACCGTCTCACAAGAGACCTACTCGTATGTATAAGTTTTTTTTTACTTTAATTTCGTATTTATTATAACATTCAATTAAAAATTTTAGTTATATATATATATATATATATATATATATATAAACAAATTCAAGATGTATTATCCAATTTTTTTAAAACAATTATACACTGAATATGATAAAGTTGACGTAAAAGTTTGGTCACCTAATGCTATTTGCTTTAAAGACGAATAAGAATTTCATATTTAAGTTGACAAAAATTTCATTTAATTTTTAAATAAACACAAAATCGATCCATAAGACAGATAATCTTTTTATATTTTTTATGTCTTATATATGAATATCGTGAAGGGTAACATGATTTTGTAATTTTTAATGTTTTAATTTCAACATCGAATGATGTTTTACGTGGTTAATTATTAGCCTATTTCAAAATTTTGATTTTAATAATATAGAAAAATATTAACATTATTAATTTTTATATATACAGCAAAATGAAAATTTAGAAGCTTTGGCGTGATGGATGGAACGGGACTTTTAATTGTTGGTGGTGGAAAACTGACGGTCGAATAGAAAGATGCCACGGAAGTGAAGGAACTTGCCCTCACGTGTGGCATAGACGTAACTGCTTGCGTCACTGAAGCCGTCAACTTGCGGTTTACGAAAAGTTATCACGAATTAATCTTTCGGAGTCAACAGTATGACTCTATGGGGTCTGAGGCAGGCGCGCGTCTCTGCACAATGAATTTAGGTAGTGTGTACAAGTATTAAAACTTTTGGAAATTATAATTATAATTTTATTTTTATATCATCGTAGTTTGTCATTTTGATTATTTTTATTGTTGAATTTCAATTTTGTTATGTTATTTTTAAAAAAATTGGTTTATTTTTTGATGTTTACGTGCATGATGTTTTATTGATATTTTCAGTGAAAAATGATTAAAATTGAATGAAATGGAATTTAACTCAATTTCGACGGAAGACCAAAATTGAAATGGAGATAAATATATATGACTAAAAGAAATTATGTTAAATAAATTTTCGTTTAAAAGTTTCATAAAACAATCATGTGTTACTATGCAAAAAATATTTATGTACATATTATGCATGAGTAAATTTTCCCAAAAAGTCGATATTAAAATATTAATTATTTGTCTAATATTTACCACTCTATTCATTCATAATCAAATGTCACAATAGAATCACTTGGTATAGTCAACCACCTTTTAAATAATTTGTCACACACGAAAACGATTTCGCGTATCTTTATTAATGAGACGAGTCAACTATGTTAATATTTACAATAAAAAATAATATTTTTGTAATAAAAAGTGATACTTACTTTTTATAATAATGAGACGAGTCAACTATGTTAATATTTATAATAAAAAATGATATGTGAGACCGTTTCAAATGATTTTTTGCGTCCTTTAAAAATATCATTCTGAATTATAAGTAAATGATTTATCTTAAATATTTTTTTTATAATTTTAAATTATATGTTCTATAATCATATTTTGAAAATTAAATTTTTTTTGAATATTCGATAAATCAACTTGATTATAAAAAAACATGACCATAAATATAGTTACATGTTTAAAACCTTAAAATCGAAAGAAAAAAGAAAGAAAGATTGAATAAATTTCAAATAAAATGTGGAGTTGGAGTTATAATTGTTAATCCAACGTTAGGAGAAACGATTTTTTCTATTAATATACTTATCACACAACTTCCCAACGAATGAATCGATGACAAGTGTAGTGGCGGTCAAAGCTATTAAATATATGATAAAATATTTATGTAGCTCGAGTCGCGAGTTGATGGTTACGTGGCAAGAGTGCATGACGTGCTCCATGACATCAGCAAAGGAAAGGACGTATTTTTGTTCAAACCCTGGAAGCTGCCTAGGTTACTTCATTAAAAGTTGAAAGTTCAGAGGGCAACTTTCTTTATCCAAATCATTTTTTTTTTCTTTGGGTGCTAATAATTATTATGGATAAACTAACTGATTAGTATTATGTGGATCCCATTGACTAAATCAAATATTTATTACGTATTAAAATAAAAGGTTTCATCGTCTAAATCGCATTTCTTTCTAGCAACAAATTATATTAATTTTTATTATTATTAACAACACATAAAAACTTAAATTATTTAAACCCGTGAGAATCAGAGCGAAAAACAATGGAGGTTAGGCCTACATAAAAGCAGAGCCGGATCTTTTATGAGGTCAAAGAGGCCATCGTTTTTGGGCCCGGACATTGAGGAAGTCTAATATATATATTTTGAGTTGATGACATGTTGTAATGAAATTTTTTTTTGTCCAATATTAAATAAAAAAAGAGTAATCTGATTACTTTTTGTTTATAATTGATCAAACTCGATCTTTTCTTCAAGTTCGGTTTGAACAATTTAAATAATATCAAGAGACTTCCGGGAGTTTGTTGAGTTTGGAGAAGTTAACGAGTTAGTCTTTTTAACTATCTTGATGAAGTATTGTATAGAACTTCAACAATTTTTTAAGATGCGACAATGTGTGGCAAAACTGAATGATTTCTTTTCAAATACTTATATTACCTATACGATTTTGTTAACTATCCTAGTATCAGTTGCATAAGTAGAAAGAAGCTTGTTGAAGTTGAAGTTAATAAACATTTATCTTTGATCAAAATTGGCATAAAATAGACTAAATGAGGTAGCTATGTTGTTAATTGACAAAGAAATGATCAGAAAACTGGATTATACAAATTTGATATATATATTTTTCTCTAAAATAACTATACAATTATTATTTATGTAATTATTTCAAATATTTATTGACATGTTTTTTATGTAATATATTGTTTCTTGTGTATTTATTATATTTATTATTTGCTAACTGAGTTTTAGCATTATTTATAACAATAAAAAAACTGATTTTAAAATTTTTGCTTCAGTTCTAAACTTCTAATCGAACACAGGTACAGCTCTGCATAAAAGTTGTCGCTCTCAAATGGTTGAAAAAGTGGTCCAAATATTGTAAAGACATGGCAGCTAGTTCCTTCAGGGAAGGTTCCGGGAATGAGAGTATAACGTCGACCAGTGATAGCTATGTACCATATTATTTAATTCCAACTGCTAATTTCGAAATGAAATATATATTTTGTATCGGTTAATAACATATTCAATCCATTTAACTTATAATGTAAAAAAGTTAATCGAAGATAAATTTTTATTAACTCGGACGAGAATAAAATCTAAACAAAAAATAGAAGAATATCGAGTTTTTGTTATTAGCAAAAGTGACATAAATAATCTGATTCATCCAAATGATTCAAAAGTATTCTCGCAATCTTGCTGCACTTTGTTTCTGCCTGATTGCATCCGAAACTGATGTCGATCTTGGAAATGTAGAATCGGATTGAAGCCTGCACTGCAACGGGAACGTCTCCACAACCTCCACATCCCACAACACCTTATCATACGTCTTCTGTCGATGAGGGATGTCGTGTGTGACCGAGTTCCTCCACGGGGGAAGACCGCCGTTGGGGCGCAAAAATTCGCCGGAAAACGACCTCAGTCTCACCTATATTCGTCATTATCATCAACACATTAATAGACTTTTGATCTTTTAATTTTAATTGATGGAAATTCGACCTTAATGCAAACAATTTGTATTTTTCTTATCCGATTCAATTTCTTTGGGTCATATAAACAATGTCGGATGTCAATATCACGATGAAATTTATATGTTTATGATTCTAGATACATAAACTATACAATTTTCGCGATGGGCGATTCGAGTCAAAGCGACTCACCTGCATTCCATCCCTCAAGGGTTGCCATTCCGTGGCATCTTTATCACATTGGCAAGGCAGCGTCTGGACAACCTTTTTTCCTGTCACCCCTGGAAGAAATGGTTCACTTGAGGCTGTCAAGTATGTCCCATAACAACTTTTCAACCTTATATAATCTTTCCCTTTAACGAATTCAATGGTCCAGATCGTGTTCTTGGACGAGCCATCGCGTTCCAGGGCGATGGATTCGCGATCTTCAACGGCTACAAGAAACTTGTCTCTGTGGCTACGAAGCCGGATCGATTTCGCCTTCAAGAAAAGATCCATTTCCCGTGTTTCCTAAATCCAAAAATGATTACTGGAAACAGGTTGGTTCGAAATTCCCTGTACATTACAAAACAAGAAAAATTAAAGGGTATTTGAAATATATACATACAACTTGGTTATTGTAATTTGAAATTTGTTGAAATTGCCTGAAGTATTATCAACGCAAGGGTGATGCACAACAAAATGTGTGATGGAGGAAGGTACAAAGCCAGGATTCTTGAAAGGCCATCTTTTGATGGACAATTTTTTTTTACAAAAATAAATAAATAAATGGAAAAATACAAAACAAAATGTGTGATGGATTTTATGCATTTTACATTTCAGATGTAGTTACGACACACATTTCATGTGTATACATATATGACAAAAACTTGTGTGAGACGGTTTCATGGATCGAATTTTGTGAGACAGATCTTTTATTTGGGTCATCCATGAAAAAAGTATTACTTTTTATACTAAGAGTATTACTTTTTATTGTGAATATCGGTAAGATTGATCCGTCTCACGGATAAAGATTCATGAGACCGTCTCACAAAAGACCTATTCCACATATATAGAAATGCAAATGTGTATCTATATGTACATTCTACAGTTTCTCGTAAGAGTGTTTATTTGGATTGATGATGTTAAATATTTAAATATATATATTTTATATTTGAATATGATGTGAAATAATACTGAATAATATTATATGTTTGGTTTGATCGATTAACTTCGAGATACTAACAAATTACATATTTGTCATTTTCAATATATTATGAATTTAAATAAAATAAAAATATAAAGTATAACATTATAATTTTTCCGTTCGAAAAAAATTGAGATGGTATAAATACTTAATGATTTGATTCATGTGAGATAATTAATCAATACGCAAAATTGTAACGAGATATTTGATTGGATTGCATTATTAAACAATCCAACCCCTCAGAAAATATTTATCACTTTTATCTATTTTTTATGAGTCGGAGAAGGAGATTTGTTATAATTAATTTCAAACTCTAATTTAAAACTTTAATGTTAGATGAACTATAGAGGAAAGTGGGTCAACATTTGCTTAAAAAAAAGTCCTACAAGGAACCGGAAAAAGTGACTTTTTTTTTTAAAAAAAACATACATATTATTAAAAAGAAACCTCACGGCCACTACCAAGATAGCCAAAACTAGCCTCCCACACTATCTATCTGTGTGTTTAGCTCGTGTTTCTCACACAAATACGCGAGATCTCCACGCTCGGTCACTAAGTACATTCGATTATTCAAGTAAACAAGATAACATATATATTTTTATTTTCGACTAGCGCACGAGTCAATGGATATACCGGTCTCGACCGAGATATCTTCGACCTCGTGACATACAAAAAGGTGCACCTTGGGTTGGCTGCTTTCTTGAGATTGCATTGGCTAGTTTCATGTCTTAATTCTTTTCACCTCCTTTTCTGGAACATTTACGTCATTTCCGTTGCCTCCAGCCTGTTTCAAGAAAGCTAAGAATATAAATTACAGCAAGAAGAATACAAGGTTGCTGATATCGAGGGAAATGCAAAAGAATAATAGCTCACATTCTCATTGGGAACAACTGCATATCTCTCAGTAGGGGAGATCCAAGTTTTTTCTGTTTGATAAAGGCTTTAGTTAAGACGAGATCCCGTTTGCATGACATTAACTGAAGTAAATGTAAAGGACAAAAGTAGGAGAAACGCGACTTTTAATCGCAGTACCTGAGGATACATCAGCTTTTGAGGCTTCTATGTTCTTCCCACTAGTTCCGTCCACGCTTAGTGCCTCAATAATCTTTGGGAGGTTCCTACAGATTTGATTTTAATGCAGGAAATAATGAGAAGGGATGCATCATTTGTTCACTGGTTTTCGAGTAGTTTATGAGAAACACCGGGGCGTGATAGATATATTGCATGAAGCTTGAATGAATAGCACAAGATGTAGCATTTTCTGAACCTTGGACCATGAGACTCGGAAATGGGGATGACATATTTTACCTGTCTACAGATTCACCGTGGCCGAGCTGACCATTTGTTCCCCTTCCCCAGGAGAACACGTTTTGGCCTTCGGTAACAGCAAGTGTATGCCTCCAACCACACGAGATATTTACCACTTTCTGTCATTCACCAGCACAAATCAAAATACCCCATAGTTGGGATCTCAAAAATAAATAAACCTGTGAACAAATAGTGTTGTTGGACGTAAACCGAGTTCAAGGATAAAGATAAACCTGATCAAGTGGAAATTTGACTTGTACAGGTGAGCAGTGATCCACATTGTCGCCTACTCCAACTTGACCAAACTGCGAGCATTGAAAAGTAGACATTTAGAATCAGTTCAAAGAGATACCGGAGTAATTTAGAAATATCAAATATACTATATGATATGTATAAAAATAAATTTCTCCGTACATTATCATGAAATAAAGAAGGCCATTCACACAAAATCATAATATTCTGGCAGTAATAGGGAAAAAGGGACTATGATGAACCTTATTCCAGCCCCAACCATAAAGTTTTCCATCGGTTGTTACAGCCATTGTATGTCTCCAGCCCCCTGAAATCTGAGAAAACGATTCTCTTCATGAAAATCCAAAAGAATAACACATTTACTACATATTTTTTTGCAGTCGTTACGTTTCTTGAGCAGACAAATTACAATTGGAAGAAAAAGATATTTGTGGAAAAATGGCATGGACTCGTCCCCTATATAATAGAAACAAGAAAAAACATGAGATTGGTTTGTCATATGCTGAACATAACCAGAAACTGGAAAGAATTTGTTAAATTTAACTTGTCCTATGAAGAGAAATTACTTGAGAAACACAGCTTCCACTCAAGGACTCCAGCTTATGAGGGAGAAGGTGATCTTCAAAATCCCCATGTCCTAATTGGCCATATTTGCTCCATCCGTAAGTATACAATCCACCTGAAGACGAGACAGATATTGTGTGGCGCCATCCACATGCTACCAGAACCATCTTTTCTCCCTGCAACAAGGCGTCACCAAAATATTTAGGAAAACAAAGAAACAAGAACAAGGAAAAGTAAACATAGTGTTATTTCCAAGATATATAAAAGTACCTCGACACTTGAAACTTTCTCTGGTACTAAGCGGTCATTTCTATCACCCAAACCCAAATTACCATATCGACCCCAGCCCCAACCGTAGAGCTCGCCATCTTCTGTTACAGCAGCCGTGTGTTCCGCACCAGCAGCAACCATTTTGACTGGTATTCCCTACAAACAGCAAAAAAAGCCCATAATGCTTCTTTAGAGATAATAGTTTTCTAAGAATGCCAAGGAGAGAGGGAAGGATATGAGAGTTTTTAAGAAGAAGCACTGTATCTTATGTTCAAATTGATAAGAAAGAAAGGAGGACTTGAAGTTTATGACGATAGATTAGCTAAGAATACCTGGAAAGATTCGATCCTTTGGGGTAAAAGAGAATCCTCTTTGGTCCCAAGACCTAGTTGGCCGTTTTGATTCCGTCCCCAGCTGCAGTTGAATATATAAGCAAGATCAGAGTGCAAAAACATAACACGGAAGTCATGATTATGAAGCATGAATTAGTTAGGATTCTTGATCTAGAGTCAAGGGTAGCATCAACTAACTCAGCATGTCTATTTATTAGTGAAGATTCGACTACTCATCATACACAATAAACCATCACGCAGCTCAACAAAATATAAAGAATAGGACATTTAAAAGATCCTCTGCTAGTTTTGAATGAAACAAGGGAAAGGGAACAAGGAACCAACCTCAGAACCTCGCCTTCCATCGTCACTGCCAAACAATGGCTATCCCCACAAGCAATTTGCTTGATCTGCAGACCATGTAACGCTTTGATTGATTGAGGAGAAAACAAGTCACTCGAATCTCCATGGCCTAACCTCCCAAAATCACCCCTGAAATATCTTGAATAAATGAGTAAATTGTAATGCAATAAATGAAATAATTTGAATATTCGCCCAACAAAGATTCAATCCGACAAAGCAAAATAGAGTTGATAAAGAATAAATGACAATGTTTCAGCATCGAGAGTTCTGTATAAATATATTTACGAAACCAGAAGCATACCATCCCCAGCTGAAAACTTGCAAAAGTGATTCAGAGTAAGCAGTTGTGTGGTCAGCTCCACAAGTAACAGACACTATTTCTTGCCCATCCAATGCACTCACTTGAGTTGGAGAAAACCGATCTTCAGCATCTCCAAGTCCTAACTGCCCATCTTCTCCCCTTCCCCACGAGCAAACAACATAACCAGCTGCAATGTGCCATACATGATCCTCATTAAACTAACAATTCCAAGCATCAAATCGAACTACTGTAACGCAGTAAATCTAAAAGTATAACAGCAATTTAACGGATATGAAGAGTAAACCTATTCTGTTACTTACTAGATACTTGGTTCCTAATTATTACCTATTCATGTTTCGATAAGAATCAGTGTTTCTTAATACTTGCCAGAGGGATAATAAGTTACTCTCACAGTTTCGCACAATATATTTATATTTGAAGCTAGCTAGAGTCTTTATGCTAAGATGCAATGGTGGGACAAAGAATCAGGTTACCACATTGCTTGTAAGAAACTCAAACAGGATTTCCATGATGCAAGATGAGTCACTTGCTCTCCGACAACTCGAGCTTTATTTATCAAAACCAAAATTCCTTAGGAAAACCAAGTTATGGGCTGATATTAGAATATTTTTGGCTGTCTCCCCTTTTAGTCACCCCACAGCAACACAGCTTAACACCTTCTTGTCACTATTCATCCCTTAAATACATGTGAAATATAGAAGAACAAATTGAGAAATAGCATCCGATACTTCTCCATAGTTACTAAAAGTTCACAAGATGTATGCCTGGGCACAAGACTCAACCCTTGCACATTGCGTCTCTCCACACGAGCCTCTATAAGGAGCATGGATTCGCCGTGCTTGATGTTCTTTACAATGCTTTCAATGCTCAAACCCTCATAGTATCAGGCCTTGATCTTCGAAAATATGAATCCAAAAACAATTACAATCCATCGAACATTAACTTTTGTTTGCAGTCTAATAAACACTGTTGAACTATGGTTCAACATTTTGATATATATTATACGTGACAATTTTATTCACATTTAGACTTTTAGAATCGACATGTCTTGACTCAATAAGGCGCATGAGTTGCCTCATCCTTCGTACTTGAACTCAATGATACTTGTGCCTTAGTGCATCGTGTACTTTAGCCATACGTTTTGCATGTGAACGTTGTTTGAAAAGGACTACATTATTAATATTTCCCTATTATATATTTTTTTAATATGTGTGACAAATATAAATATGACATATTTTTTATCAAGCTAGTATGGAAATCCAATAGAAAATAAATAATTAAAATATGTTAATAAAGTTAGGAAAAAGACTAATAAGTTTTCCCAATTAAGAAAAAATGATTTTCGAATATAGAATGATTTGCTTTTGAATATACTAATGTCTTCAACTTAGAACTAAGTGTTCCAAATTCCAATAGTGCTCCTACGTTGACGAACAACGAGTTAGCTTGGCACTTTTCGTAATTTTTTTTTTTAAAAAAGAAAATGCACAATTTCCAAAGTACAAAATCCATTTTTTTTAAAAATCCAATTTTATACATATATTTAATAAATTATTATTGCATCATAGCACCTAGAAAACAGAAAAATGGATTCCTTTTACTTGGTCAAACGAGGAATAATATTTTAATATTTATGTATATCTTAAACAAATATTAGACCACAATCAAGAACTCAATAATTTATATTAAAGTTGTGATTTACCAGTTGGTGATATTTATTACTTATTATTTTAATTAATTAAAAATAAACTATTTTAACATCACAATTCACAAACTCCAAGAAATCTCAAACTTCACCAATTTTCCTAAAAACCATGTAACATGCATAATAGACTTCCTTGAATTATTAAACAAATTTGTCAAAGAAGCATCCAGTAGGGTGACAGAATGTGAACACAAAACTCATATTATTGCTCCCTTATTAAATTCAACAAGTAGACAAAAAAATTTGCGTGGATCATTCTGGTCCATACAAAATTAACCACTCCAACCAACTCACCGGCCCCGATTTACTCATATTAATAAGAAAGGTAAAAAAAACAGAGATGAAATCAATAAAATGTTTATTGGTACATAAATGTATATGTATAATGATTTTAATTATATACAAAATTTACTTACTAAATCATTCAAGTGCCGAATGAATGAATCTTGATGGTTTTTTGAGGAATAGTATTAAAGTATAAATTCAACCCAAAGGAAACCTTTTCATCAAGATTCTGATCCAAACTTTGTAATCTAAATCATGCTTCTTTTGAATATACACAACCAGATAAAGAATCACGAGAGATCATAATTAGAAAGTTGGTTCCTCAAGTGAAAAATCACTCAAATCTTGGCACGATATTTACATCTAATTCAGATAAAAATCGAATCTTGGTCCGTTTCTTGATTCATTTTTCTTGTATTACTATGTACCAGAAAATCTTGATCCTTTTCCCCATACAAAATCCTTTCTACTCAAGAATCACCATGTACATACACTATAGATACAAGATTTGTACACTCACAGAGGAGAGCAACGGAGTGAGTGGCGCCGGCGGAGATGAGAAGAACCCGGCGAATCGGCCCAGAAACTGCTTCACTCCCGCAGCTGTTGCTGCTGAACAATATCCCTTCTTTTGACATCTCTTTTCTTGAAATTTTAGGAAAAAACAAATTGTGGGTTTTCGTAAAATGTTCAAAAAACGGTGAAAAATTCAGAGGTTTAGAGGGGTTGGGGTATGAATGGGATAACACAAGAAAGGTTGGCAGATGTTTATAGTGGTGATAGCTTTGGTGGCATGTGCCCACTGCTGCTACTGTAACTGTAACTAGGATCTTCCCCTTATATAAAAATTAAAGCCTCCGAATGTATAATCCATTACAGTCAACACTCATTGGTCGAGTTAATTTAAAAAAGAGTAATCGCATTCTAACCCACGCTGTAATTTGTATTAGAGAGAAACACGAGACATCCAAATATCAGCAGCGCATCACACATATCATACAAAGGCCAAAACCCATATCATACCAGCACCGGCTTAGCTACAGTGCTAAGACGGTAAACATGACTTACGACTCTTTGATTGATCATATTAAGTGTGTAAAATTCAGGAGTGTACTTTGAGCTATAAAATTCAAGAGTGCACTTTGTTCTTCAAGCACATTTTTACTATGAAATTCTTGAGCTCGCAGCATCTGTGTTCACTCTGCAAACTTTTATTGAGCACCAATGCTTTCTCATAATTTTTTTGGGCGACATTGTTTCATGTTGCATTTTCTTTTGAGCAACCAACATGGATTCTTCTCTTTTTTTTCTTATTTACGTGCACATACGTGTAATTCTTATATTTTTATTACTATTGAAATTATTTTATTTTGTAATGTTATTTTCTGATAATATTTTTCAATATTGTCTGATTGTAATATTGTTTGTTGTTTTTGTCACCAATTTCATACGAACAGGTCTGAAAAAGTTAATTTTGTTAATTTTATTATTTGTTGTGATAATATTAAAAATATTGTTCATATTTTATTTTATTACGATGTATGTATTTTTTGGGATTTGTGAATTTAATTTTATAATTATTTTCTAAATATGATATTATAGTGTATCGTTATTACTATTATGATCATTATTACAATTACGATTATCATCTATATATTTAAAAGTTATTGTTATTATTAAAATATTACAATTTTGGTTATTATTCTTATAATAAATATTATTTAGCATTGTTAATAATATTATTATTTAAGTATTTATATATAACTAGCATAAAAGCACGTGCGGACGCACGTGAACCCATATTCTAAATAACTAAAAAATAAATTAATAATAAAAATATTTTTAATCTTTGTATAACGTGATCCAATCCATCAAACAACATTTCGTTCGAAAAAAAGATAGATCAAAACAAATTATAAGAATTTGAAATAATGATTTATCAGATTAAGTACTAAATTGAACTAACATAACAATACAAATATAATAATATGAAAGGATTTGAATTGATTAAGCAATATAACAATGTAAATAGAATTATATGAATATATTTTAATTAATTAAGCAATATAAGAGTGGAAGAAAATATTTTAGTATATGATGTTGATATTTATCTACTCATTAAATCAATTAATTGATAAATATGTTCCTAAAATATAAAAATTACATCTTGAAAATCTAAATCACAAAATCATAACCATAAAATGTGGTTAATTACTATTAATTATTAATTAATAGACTAAATGTGAAATTACCACACATGTTATTTAATAATGAAAATAAGTAAGCATGTAAATGATAATTATGTCCGTTCACAATTGAAAATGAATCTATTAACAGAAAATTTGAATTCGTTTTCACTATATATTTATATTTTAAGGTTTTCCTTATTATCGTTTGAAAAATAAAAGCATGTACACTACTGATGAATTCCATATATATTGGACATTAAAAAGTTACTAAATTTGAATTAAAATAAAATATAATTACTTAATTATAATAATGTTTTTCAATTCAATTGATTATTATTAAAAGGTTATTAATACATTATATTCATATTGTGCCTAACTTTTTCAACGTTTTCCTCTTTTTTTGTTAATTAAAAACATGAAAAGAAAAAACTAATGAAAAAATTGATTAATATTAATATTAAGTAAATTTAATAGTATGTTTTTTTAAAATTAGCTCAAATATTTAAGAACATGGAGAGGAAAGTCAACAAAACAAAATCATAACCATAAAATGTGGTTAATTAGCTAGTATTAATTATTAATTAGTAGACTAAATGTGAAATTAGTACATATGTTACCTAATAATGAAAATAAATAAACATGTGAAGGGTAATAATGTCCGTTCACAATGGAAAATTTTTCTATTATCCACACTTTTATAGGTATATAGATAATAATGAAAATAAATAAACATGTGAAGGGTAATAATGTCCGTTCACAATGGGAAAATTTTTCTATTATCCACACTTTTATAGGTATATAGATATAGATAAATGTGAAATTACCACATATGTTACTTGACAATGAAAATAAATAAACATGTGAAGGGTAATAATGTCCGTTCACAATGTAATAATTAATAGACTAAATGCGAAATTACCACATATGTTACCTAATAATGAAAATAAATAAACATGTGAAGGGTAATAATGTCCGTTCACAATGGGAAAACTTTTCTATTATCCACACTTTTATAAGTATATAGATAAATGCGAAATTACCACATATGTTACCTAATAATGAAAATAAATAAACATGTAAAGGGTAATAATGTCCGTTCACAATGGAAAAACTTTTCTATTATCCACACTTTTATAAGTATATAGATATAAATTTGATTAATCATAGTTAAAAGATCAGTTATAGTAATTGATTTTTGTGAGAATCCTATGTAATATTAATATAAATAATAACAATACTAATGTATTTATAATAATAATATTATTAAGGAAACTAATTTATAATTTTTTATTTATATTAGTTAAATTTAGATAATAATTGTGTACTAATATTTTTATTATTATTAAAAATAAATAGAATTCAATAACGATTATTGATGTATTATGATACTAATGAATTCAATAATAATAATAACTATAATTATTTACAATAATTATAATAATGATTGTAGTAACATTAATTATTATTTTTTGTTATCAATTTTAATAAAATCAGAAGATAATACTCATTAAAATAAAAACGGTAATATCTGATATGTAATATGATATTGATAATAAAATTAATTATAAATATTTAGTTTAATATTTATTTAAATCATAATACTATCTAAAAAATAAATAAGAGTAACGGTGTTCAATAATTTTTTTTAAATATTGATTATGGTATAATAATACTAATAATAATAATAATAAAAATATTTAATTACTAGTCCACGATTCAACGCTTTTTGTCCTTTCTGGAAAATGTTATTTTTTACGACTCTTAATTAATTAGAGAATTCTATTATGGTTGTATTTTTTTTTTTTTTATGATTGTTAATTTTTACCCCATCGTCAATTTTTATATAAAGGATTGACAATGTCTGGCCTTCAATTAATAGTTATTATTTTAAGTAAATTCATTAATAATCTCAATGCCTAAAATAATTTATAATACAAAAATTTAGTTACTCGATAAATTATAGTTACGCAAAATAAAAATTAAATACATTATTCATAAAATAATTTTATAGTAGAAGTAATAATATATTCGCAACTGAAATAGAAAAATTCACAATATACTTTGTGACTTACAAAGATATTAATGATCCAAAATCACCTTTAATTTGTCCCAAACTTGCACACACTATCCACACTGAAAGCACAAATGAAGAAGACACTACGTGAAAAACCAAATTAACAATGCACATACGACAACGGTTTTAGTTCTTAAAACATTTTGGTCATAAAATATAATTATTTTGAAATATTCCAAGTAACGCTACCATCTAATTAAATATATAACATTTTTAGTTCTTGAAAATATTTGGATGTTGCCATTGGAATTCGGACCCAAAATGCGAAAATTTGTTTTAAATTTAATGATTCTTCCTTGTAAATTTTATAAAAGTTTGTTGATATAAAGATATCTGTAGTAAATCTTGCTTGTTCGATATAAGACGTAAAAGCATCAAATTAGAAGGGCATAAAAACATAAATTCCCCGTGTTTAATATTTGACGAGCTTATCAATTTTCACTTTCCAAATCATCTATGTTCGGATCAGATTGAGTTTAGAGGTAGTGAATAAAATCTTTAAAAATTTCGAAACTTTGCGTTGTTCTTATTAAATCTTAGGTTATATATACATTGGTTTCGATACCAATTATAAGACATAGTTTTTGTCGCTTTACCGAAATATATAGCTGATGGTAACAGTGCAACTCAAATTTTTCAAATCGTACAACAACTCAAACACCAAGTTTCGATTGCTTTATCTAACATTAACATCATTACACCCCAACAAAAGGTATACAAACATAAATTCGAGTGTCCATGAATTAATCCGCGAAGCTTTGTCATGTCTTAAAAATGCATGGGATTTCTCATCACTATACATTTCTTTAAGTTACAGAAAGACTTGGGAGTATTTATTAATTAGTATTTTTTTTTCCGGGGCTCATATTAATAGCGAGAGTTCTCAAATCAATCTCAATTTTTAGTGGCATTTATAAAGAGAGAAATTATCAAAAAAAAAAAAAAAATGATTAAAATATCAGGGGAAAATAAGCAAGTTCGATTTAAAGTTGCTGAATTCTTCTTTCACTTTGTAAAAGTAGGTTGAAACTAAAATACAATAAATCTAGTGCGTTGCTTGGTATTGGAGGAAAGGAATAAAGACATAAATTCAAAGAGTACTACTGCCCATGACTTAATGTTTGAAGCTTTATTGTATGAATTATTATATTATATATTCTCCTTGGATCATATATATATAAAACCATGTTTGGACGGAATTTTCTAACTTCAAGTGAGGCTTTTCCCTTGGATTGAATAAGCTCGGTTCGCGGTCTCGGCGCTCGCGTTATTGATGAATCTTAGTTATATTAACCCTTTAACCTCATCAGACTAGTCATGTACAGGTATCACTAGCCATCGTAGATCATACATTCATGGCTACTAGAAGCTACTGCGGGTCGTATTCGGTTTATTTCGGTTCCTAATGATACTCTCCTTTTGGCAATAGCAGAAGTCGTAGTAAGATTGGAGTGAACTAAAATTCTAAAGGAATGAAACTGAGGTCTCAAAACTTAATCAATCGACGTGGATGTATAATATAATATGGCTTAATTCCGCCTAATTGTCGTCCACGAATGAACGAAATTAGAAAATTATTTATTAATTCAATTATTTGTCGATAAGAGATAATAACAATTATTAATATTGGAAGCTAACATCCTTTGAAATTTTACGATTTTGGATTTGTGTTTGGTTTTAAATAATAAAGGACCTTCTTTAATTACCTATAAAACAATGTTGCTAATTTGTAAGTATAAGAACTATTAAATCAACAATCCATTAAAATAAATTAAAAATAATTGTTTTTTACTACTTTTTTTGTGTGTGTGTCGCGTGTCTTTTACTTTCTCTTCTTTTAATAATATAAAAATTATATTCTTAAAAACATTCGTCATAAAAAAAAATCATTTTGAAACTCACCAAGTATCAATACCATCAAATTAAATATATAAGATTTTTAGTTCTTGAAAATATTAAAGGAATTCGGACCAAAATTTTGATTTTTTTTTATATACATAATTTTCTAAAAGATTATGAATCAAATAATTGTTTCTCAAATCAATATCAATTTTAAAGAGAGACAAACAAAATATGCTTAAAGTTTCAGAAGGAAATAAAAGTATATATAAATAGAAGAAAAGCCATCATCAATCATGCATCTGAAGATTGAGGCAAAGCCAAATCTCTCCAGTCAAAAAGTGAAAGGAATTTGATTTGCCGAAATCACACTCAAAGGATAAATCTTCGTGAAGGATTCCGTGCATGGGAGTGCAGTATATATATATATCATCAATGCCCAAGAACACACTCATACATACACATCGATATGACGGAAAGAGAGAAGGAAATTAAACATTTTGCTCACGAGCATCTGTTGATTTTTAACGAATCAGAGGAGATTCCGTTTTGTTGCAATGCATGTGGGCTGCGTGTGTTGTCGAGCCCTTCTTACATCTGCACCGTTCAAGGTTGCAGTTTTTATCTCCACGAACCATGCACGCGGCTTCCGAACAAATTGAGTCATCGTTTGGGGAATAATACACACGATCTTCTTTTGCTTGCTAAGCCACTTCATGAGGACTGCATGTGCAGCAAATGCGGGAAATTATGCAAGAATTTCACCTACCACTGTGACGAATGTCATGAATATTTTAATCTTCACCCTTTATGCGGTTACCCTTTGGATATCCATATCAAACACATAAGCCACAAGCAACACCCGATGGTTGCCATTTGCAAGGAATCTTTGTTGCTGTGTGACGTATGTGGAAGAGAACATAAGGGCTTTTTCTTTGCATGTCACCAATGTAATTACTGGATTCATCAGGATTGTACGTCATTGCCCAGCATTCTCAGAGTTGGAGGCCATCGTCACCCTCTCTCCCTCATGTATTCGGATGCATTAGAAGCAATGTATTCCTCCATGCACGAATGCGTAATTTGTAGAAAAGACACATCACTATTGTTTGGGGCTTATGCTTGTGTGCGTTGTTCTTCTACTGTAGCTCACGTGGATTGTGCGGTATCAGCAATGGAGGATCCAGGTAACTAGTTGTGGTTACAAAAAATAGCATATAGATATACAGTTGTATGAAAAAGTAGAGGGATTTTGTTAATTATTGGGTGTCCTATAATTGTAGTAATGTCCTTATCCAGGTAAAATATACGATCTGCCCCCTCTAGACGATGCATTTCTGAGCTGGATTACGTGCGCAGTACAGAATACTACACCCAAGAGCGATGGTGAGACAATGTTGGGAAAATACCACTCCGCCCCCGCCCATTCTTTGACCTTGAACAATGAAACCACGCTTGAATCCGTGTGCAACGCTTGCATTCGGCGCATAGAACCTCCTTATTACAGCTGCAGCCAATCTGCTTGCGGCTTTCTCCTCCACAAAATTTGCACAGATTTGCCCCTCTTTATCGATGATGTGTTTGACGACTCACGGAAACTGGTTTTCCCAAGATGCAATGATTTCTTTTCTCTATTTTTTTGTAGGCTTTGTTCACGATTGGGCAACGGTTTTGGATACTTATATGCTCATTTCAGTATTTTCCATCTTGAATGTGCCTTAGCTCCAGAGGTCATCAAGCATGATTCACACAAGCAACACCCTCTTATTCTGGGTTTTGGTTATTGGTTGGAAAATGTTAGATCATGCTGCGGCAAAATAAATCCTTTATATTATGACATTTACAGTTGTACTCAATGTAGGTTCAGCATACACATTGGTTGCGCTCTTCTGCCTAAAACCGTGACTCACAAATTTGATGAACATCCCCTCACTCTAATCACCGATTCTTCAGCACAAGACTTGGGCGGTGATCAGTTTTGCGAATTCTGTGAAGAAGACATAAAACCGTCGTACTGGTTCTACCACTGTATGGAATGTGACCATTCCTTTCATGTCGAGTGCATTCCCTCAACAGGGAGATATTCAAGAATCAAGTTTGGAGGCGCTGTGGTATTGCCAGCTTGTCACGGTGATCATCCTTTGACTTTGGTAAGAATGCTGAGTGTTGGTAGCCAGACTTGCGGTGTTTGCCAAGAAATGATCGAGGGCTTCAAAGATGGGATGGCTTTACACTGCGCCGAATGTGACTTTTGGGTTCATTTCATATGTGGATCCGAGTCTAGTGATGCAACAGTTTCAGAACCCTATCAAGATATATCTGATTTGCAATTTCGTTTAAATCGCTGAGCAAAATGATGGGAATTACTTCGATTTGAAGTTTATTTATATTCCCAATTTTATTCGTCTTATTAGCATATAGAACGATACATTTGCCCACTCTTATCATATATCTTTATTTAGTGTGACATTACAATAATTATTTTGCAAACTTGTCACAAACAAAGAGTTCCAATTAACGAATAACTAAGTAGATAAAGAGATTAATTTTGCAATAATTTGTTAAATGCAAATAAAGTAGTCAGTCAACATAATATGATAAGAATAGAATTGAAAGCGAAAACAGAACGAATCTATAAATAAATAAATATACATATTTTGATTGTGTGAATCAGCGTATAAATAAAAGGGGAAAAGGCACACAAATTTGTGGGTTTTCAAAATATGGTTAAATTAAGTCCTAGAAGTTTATACAAGTTTTCAAATTTATGTCTTTATTCATCAGAATCATGCAAGGGGGGCTGGCTCAAAGTAGTTGCCAGTCGTCTTCCTGTGTACAAATATTCTCAGGCATATCAGAGGAGAGATCGTTTACGAGATCAAGCTCTCGAGCCTCACAAGTGTGATCTGTCGACGTGTTCCAAATCTGATACCCGGTGGGCTTAGGGGAAAGTCGGGTCTCGGATATTGTAAAGAGAGGAGCACCGTTTGATTGATCGATCAGCTCGGAAGCACGTGAACAAAAATCATCGAAATCTCCTGATTGAGGAAGAAGTTCAAGATTGAGGGACGATGTTATAATAATCGATTGTGATAGAAAAGGTTCAAATGATTGAAGGAAAACATTAGAGAGATCCATGCATACTCTTGTCTTTACAGTAAAACCCAATGGCCAAGGATGAATCAATCGAATCGAGCGGCATATGTCTTACAATACTGCAGTTGAATCCCCGAGGAGTTGAGTTAAAAATTAAAACGGATTGTAAAATTATAGTACTAAGTCAGATGATGTTGAAAATCAGGTAACTTGAACATTAATCATAGTTAAAGAAGAGTCGAGTTAAATTTGCGGGATCAACTTACTTGCAATGGTAGCTTGATGTATCGACGTCTAAATTATCCCTCTTAATGTCAACAACCTGCCAATCAAGATCGTAGTGAGTGGATGCTGCAACATGCCATCATCGTTGAGAAATCATTAGAACTTCAACAAAAACAGGGAGTAGACTAGATTGCAAATCACAATGGAAAGAAAGATTTAAAATCATAGAATCATGTTTCAATGGTACCACAATAGGATGCATATAATAAAATATCGACAGAGATCACTGACATTATGGCCAAGGAATGAATCCTATGGCTTGTTACAATGCTTTATGTCAAGGCCTACGGTGTCACCAGGCTGCACAAATCTTAATCTCAAATTATTCAAAGCGTTTCAAAAATAAAGTGACCTTAAATGTCCTATTCTAAGGCTTTTTATCATGGATATGACAGTTCCTTGAGATAGATGAAGGAGCGCCTACCTTTGGTACACATGACTCAGTAAAGATAATGCCAATTAAGTTAAAAATTGTTGCTGCCAAACTCGGACTTAACAATAATAGAGCGTCAAGAGAATTAAGGTACTCCATGTGCAAAATATACTCACATAATGGCTCGTGAGGGTTCATCATTCATAATTATTTCAGTGAGTTTCTCCATTTCTAGAATCCTCAAATAAGACCAAACCTTGGATATGCCTACCGCGCGGTGCCCGATAATTCGAAGACAAAAAATGTAAGATCGGGCAGGACACCACACTTATGAAGCCACCTTTCGATTTTACTGACAAAATCACTCATTTAATTACAATGAAGATGGCTTGTTAAGCTGCAATAGCATGTTCTCCAAAAGATAGTATGCAGAATACACAACAACCGTACTTCAGCCAATTCTAGAGCTCAAATCAGAAAGAGATCATCTTAGTCTAAAATTGCGGCACTCATATTATAATTTAAATATCATACAGGATACTAGTACTAGTAGCTCTATTAGGGTAGGCTCAGGGATTGGAATTTGTGATCATGAAGATATTTTACACAAGAGACTTCACGCGCAGGATTTCAATAACCTGCTGAACTTCGTGTGGATCCAGATAGAAAGCCTTTTCATCTTGCACTCCAACTATATATGTTGAAGCACCAGGCCTGCCACCCAAAATACCGAGGCTCTGCGGAAACATGAGTGTGGCACTCAGGAGTGGAAGATACCTGTCAATAAAAAGAACGAAAATATTGATACACACCCAGAGGAAACTAACAAAATGAAACAGTACACATTATGGAGTAACACACGTTTTTTCAACAACTTTGCTGTAGTCATACGAAATCCAAAAACCCTTGAGAATATTGTCTACAATATCATAAGTTACACCAAGATATGATATTTCTATGTAATAAACTAGAGTTAATACAAACAAAATTTATTACATTCTTCACTCATCCATTTTTATAAGATTTGCTGGGGGAGAAAAACTACAGAGTGTTTTATTGCTAACACTTTGGCCGTAAAATGTATTCTTTTTGGCCACGTTTGAATGGCCCTATCCTTCCTACTCCCTCGTCTGAAACTTAGAAATTAAGTGCAATTTGATCAACCTATCGTAACTCGTGTAAAATAAAATTAAAAATCGTTCCAATCAAGCGCCAACCCACCATCCCTACACGCCTCTCTATAATGTAACAAACAGAAAAAAATAAGTTCTCCATCACTATACCATCAATAAGTTTCCACATGGAGCATACCGTTCATGAAAGAGAATACCTTAAGCCTATCGGCATCTTACAAAGACACTCATATTGTAATAAAGTAATCAAAAGAAAATAATGCACAAGAATTTTTATGATGATTTGTTTCAAGGTTCTCATTTCAGAACCTGTACTCAAGACTCCTAAAAAACACCTTCCGACTGCTCTCCATGACGTGTGGATAGAACAGCACCATAACTATGCATAGTATTAAGATGCATAAGACTCTTAAAAAACACCTTCCGACTGCTCTCCATGACGTGTGGATAGAACAGCACCATAACTATGCATAGTATTAAGATGCATGGAATGCAAATAAGCTTGCGAAAACCACAGTGAGTAATTTTCACTGGTTAAAATATGACTACCCCAAGTCTAGAAAAACCTGGACATAATTATTTTTCTCTAATATTATACTTGACGATCTTTACACCATTTCACAGGTTGAAAAAAAATCCTTTAAGAAGTCAAACATGACTAAAAGCAAGTTTTACAAGTGTCCTGTCTTTGTAATAGGATTCAGAAACCAGTAATCGACTAGATCCCATGTTGCAAGCCATCTCTCAAATAAAGATAAAAAATGTCTAAGGTGGCAACTTTACGGGCCCCATAAGAAATAAAAAGATGGAATCAAATTTTACTGGGGTATACATTCAAGTCTACAATTGTGACAGAATAGAGACTGCAAATTTAAGGTGAACACAATCAAATCCATAATCGTGACATAATATAAACTGTACCTTGGGTTGACTTTTTCCACACCTAGAACCAACGGAACCATCAATAGAATAGGACCCCAGACAAGTTCGCCCCCGCTGAACTCTGACAAATGTATGAATATATCCTCAATGCAGAGGACAGGAGCTCCACCTCTTTCCCCATCGCTACCAGAGACAACGTATATGGTCATCATAGAGGACAAAACTCCATTACCAGTATCCTTGATTTTGTTATGCACCATACTTTCCCAGGTGCGGCACATGGCATAAGGGCCTACCCAGGAACCCGGAGCAAGGCCGTAATCCTTTCCAGCTTGGAGAAGATTGTGTATAGAAAAAGGTGAGTCCTCAGCATCTCCAAAAAGATGCAATATTTCCATGTAACTTTGGTCAATTGGCTGCATAATTAGAAACAAAACAATATGAACATTTAATTTGCCATAAACCATGGCTGAATCTCCTGGGTTATTATGTGATAGAGATTAACGCGTCCTCTGTCTTAACAATGAACAAAAGTTAAAACATATACATGAACCATCCCTATCTAATGATTTAATTTGGTGTAATAGTATAATACCTTGTGTGGAGATTTCCTCCACGATCGTCCTAATTTATGAAACAGAAATGCCTGTGTAAACATGCAACAAAATCAGTACAAATGATTATCCCAAATATTAGTAAAGAAATACAAATAGCATCAAGAATAATGCCTGAGCAACAAGCATCTGGCTGCTCCGAAGCATGCAACCCCAATTAACATCACCAGCGTACTTCGTTTCCCCGATGGACACAAAACCTAAGGAATAAAACAAAACCACATTATCTGCATCATCATCATCATCCATGTATCCCATTCACACATCCATTCAATATTCATAAAAATACCTTTCCGATACGTGATCAAGATACGAGATGAAAAATCCTCGACAAATGAAGCAAATCCCTCGCTCTCAGCTGGATCTGAGGAGTTGGCATTGTCGCCCTCCTGTGCAACCCTGATAACACATACCCAAAAGCCAAATATCACTCTTGGAAGCCGAACTTCCAGTTTTACCAAACCCCAATATTCTTCTCATTGATATAGCATTAATCATTACTCTTCTTACAGCAGCCTTGCACCCCTCATAATAGTTATTTCCACTACCCGATTTTTTTCTAACACAACAACTTTTAGAGTCACTTCGTCCGTGATCACTACTCAAATTCCCCAAAATAGATAAAGCCGGTGCCCATACACCTGACCAAAGAACTCCAGGCTTTTGATTCGTACTACTGCCAATACTCGATTCTGCCTCGGACAAGACAGAACCCAAAATTTCCTCCGGACGACAATCAAAGCTACAATTTTTCTTGTTATGATTATCAACGCGATCGTTGTCTTTCTCTAGTGACCCCTTCATGAACTAATCATCGACACCGGGGATAACAAAAAAATAAAATAAAAATCGGCGCCGCCTAACAACAGCATCCCACCAGAACAATTCAATATCTGAAGAAAGAACAAAAATTCCCCCACAATCAGATCGAAAAACGTGAACTTCGAATTATGGGCAGATCAATCAGTTCTTCTAAAGGAAAAAAACATCGTTTACTGCACGAAATAGACAGCACGGACAGAATTAAAGATGGGATTAAGTCAAAAACAGAAAAGGGGGGATTCAAGAATGACATAGCGTACCGGTGATGCCAACGTTGTTGAGACACGAACGTGAGAAGAAACCACGTCCGGGTGGGCCGGCGTTGCGGCGTTTGAGTTCGAGCTAGAGTTACTCGAGGAAAGCTTTCCGCCTGCAATAACAATTCGTTTGCGTGCAATAGGCACGTTGCACATTCTTGGCCCGATATTTTATATATATAATTTAATTAATTTGTTTAATAATTAAGAACAACTTCAAAAAAAATAAAAAATTTAGTCATGGCGTGGGAAATATATATACTTTCTTAGTAAAGAAATATATTTTATATTAATTACATTATAGAAAAAAAAAGTATTTAGATCAATGATATTAATACTGGATGATTGTTTGAGTGAATCTATGTTATATTAAGATTTAAGAATAACATTCTTGATCTTTGTTTTTTATAAAATGTTCCTAAAAATATCTAATTTTTTTTAAAAAAGTACGATACATTAAATTTTTATTTTATTTTACAGTGTTCGAACATCTCATTCATCTAAAATTTATTGAAAATCGATTCGACTAAAAATAGCTCTCTGCAATCAAAATTTTACAGATAGAAATATCAAATTTGAGATCCAAAAATTAAACCAAAGTAAAATTTGAAAAACAAAAACATTATGTCATATCCCATAAAAGGAAACGAACTTTGGTCAAAGTATTGTTGATTAAATCATATTTTTCCTCATCAAGATTTGTAATCCAGGATGAAACCATATGCTTCATATTGTGTTATATTTCTTGCTAAAAAAATATAAACATATAATTATATATCATTATTTGGCAGCAACTCTTTACGTAATTAAACTCATCGTTTATATTTGTTCAGCCTCAAATAAGTATAATATGGAAGAGAGGATTTCATTCCTTGTAATCCAACACAGAGATAATTCCCTGGGTCAGAAATTATCTTGCAACATCAACAATTTTCAAATATATGAAAGTAGTTAAGTTGTCCAAAGTGCTCAAATTTCTCAAAATTACTTCTCATCTTGTGTCAAAATCTAATCTTACTTGAATCCGCAGATCATGTTACTGATACAGAAGGTTCTCCCATCTAAATGCAAAAGGCTACAGCAGTCAGAACAACCTTGCAAGAGATTCTTACGAAATCTTGATCGTCCAATCGTCTGCAATTCGAATGTTAGGCTTACGGATGGTCAGGACCGATGAGCTCTGCCCTCCTCGAAGAAGGAGTGGCCCCCATTCAATGTCAACCTTCTGGTTTGCTGGTTCAATCAGAGCGGTTTTTGGTTGATGAGACAGACCTAAAAGTATTATTCTCTCCACAGTGCATTCTGAGGCAAATTTATTGCTGCCAGCTCCAAGAGGCGCCAAGTTTGAAGACATAAGCTTTCCGTTCAAGAATGTAAAACGACGGTGTATGTAGGCTCCTTGCTGGAATTCAAAGCTCTTTCCATTGTCAACATAAAGATCACCTGCAGCAGCTTTGGAACTATTAAGAGCTATAACCTGTGAGACGAAAGAAATGGAAATTAGCATAACATGTTATCCAATAAGGGAAGGATAGCCGGCAGAAGCCAATTACTCCGCTGGCATAAGTAAGATTCATGGCCTTGTTACATGAGATATATGAATTGGTCGTCTGATCAAGAGTGCAGATGGAACCATATTCCAAAAAGAAATAAAAAAAAGACTAGCAAAGTCGTTATATTTCATTCATGATTTGCTCATTATGTGCTTATCTTAAGCTTAAAAAAGTAATTAGAACTGTGAAGGAACACATAGAAGATATTTTATGTAGAATGGCGGCCCGAGATACACACTCATAGTGAAGCACAAAGATGATAATCAAATTCATATTTTTACCATTTATATCAACAAAGATAAACAAATTTCATATCATTTACTATTGGTGTCATTGGAAATGGAAATTAGTATAACATGTTATCCAGTAAGGGAAGGATAGCCAGCAGAAGCCAATTACTCCGCCGGGATAAGCAAGATTCATGGCCTTGTTACATGAGATATATGAATTGGTCCTCTGACCAAGAGTGCAGATGGAACCATATTCCAAAAAGAAATAAAAAAAGACTAGCCAAGTCGTTATATTTCATTCATGATTTGCTCATTTTGTGCTCATCTTAAGCTTCAAAAAGTAAATAGAACTGTGAAGGAACACAGAGAAGACATTTTATGTAGAATGGCGGCCCGAGATACACACTCATAGTGAAGCACAAAGATGATAATTTATATCAACAAAGATAAACAAATTTCATATCATTTACTATTGGTGTCATTGGTATGAACATTCACTTTTTATAGAGGAAGAATTTAAGTGCAAAAGTAAACAGTAAAAACTAAAATTTCCCTCGAATATAAAGTTTCACAAACTGCAAAAGTAGTGGAAGAAATAAAACGGAGTGAGGAGGGTGGGTGAGATTAATTCCCGCATTTCTGAGTGAGTGAGCTCATTTCTACAAAAATTCCAAAAGAGGATCAAGCCTAAACTTCGAAAGCATACCAGAGTATACGGATCATTTTCCATTTGAGTTGAGCTCCTTCGGAACCTATCTTTTCTTGGTATGATTGTACCAGCCCGTTGAAAAGCAGGGATGCTATCTTCTAAAGCTTCCAACTTATGTGTTGCGCCTCCCTTGTAAGCAGCTCCAGTTTTCATGTCAAACCAAGATTGATCCCCAGGAAGATAAACTGGAACGTGTTTAGCTCCCTGTATAAAATTTTACCATCCATTAATCAGAAGTTTCAAAGAGAAACATGAATATCTCACATTGAAAGTAAAAATAAATCTGGTTATAGCGAGACCTTAGTATATATTCCTTGCACCAAGAGAGCATTTCCAACCATAAATGATTCGTCGTTGCCGAACGTATTCTCATCAGAAGGAAATTCCATCCAAAGTGGGCGAGCTACAGGAATACCAATGGTGTTTGCTTCTCTGAATAACGTGTAAAAGTAAGGAAGTAGCATGTAGCGTACATGAACGGCTTCCTTCATTAGTTCCGTATTTCGCTCCCTGCATCAAACATAGAGCTCATTCATATCATATACAAGACAAATTTGTAAATTTGTAGATAAATATAGAAGGGATACATAGGGTCGGTGCAGTTAGTAGAATCAAACAAAGAATGTGGAGATGAATAGTGAAAAAGGTACAAACAAAGTTAGTTTCAGTTAGCCATATAGTATTAATTTTATCACACACCAGGAAATTCTATTAATGAAATTATTGGAAGATTGAAAAAAAACTCACGTCAGTGCAAAAATATAATATTATTGAAGATTGAAGTTTCACTACACTTGCACATATCACATACCACAGTGACTGAAGCACATGACCAATTAATCAGAGTGATAATAAAGCAAGGGAATTGATTGATCGGTTATCAGAATAACAGAAAGATGAAGTCTTAGCTTATTGTATCAATTCACATAATTGTCTGCAATAATCTCCGGTCACCAGTTATCCTTCCTTTTCTTAGATTTCATGAGGAGATCCGAGGGTCTTGTAAACGATATACAAGGTTTCGCCAAGCTTCTCAAGATCAACACCAATAATTATGCATCACAAAATCCTGTTTCATAACAGCTACTGACACCATGCACATCAGTGAAACAGATCAATCTTTTGTGCCCTTGCAATGCATGTACTTTATAAGGAGAATATTAATTCCACAAGCTAAAACCTAAGCAGAAAAGACACCCGGTGAATATCTATTACTATATTATAACGGAAAAGGGCTTTTGAATAACCGTTTAGTATTTTATGTGATCGATCTACCACAATTACGCTTATCTTCCTTTACCAACAAGTTTTCTTCAAGGGGAAAAATGTGTATTTTGTATTTGTTGCCTTCAAAATGTCGGAGAGGAAGATAAAACCGAAGTGATGATTGGAATTCAAAGGAGCACAACTTTTTTTCAGGGAAGAGAAACGTGTGGATACGATGTTGCGATGTACAATTACTCATCAAAGTATCACCATTCAAAATTGCTTCACGGTGATGCACTGATGCTACAATACCTTGGGTTTTCTTTATTTACATTTTTTTTGTTTCCTAATTTCTGGTTTTCTTATCTCATTTGTCCTTCTCATTTTTTGCATTTTTTGAATGTTGAAAAAAGGAATTGATTCCACAGGAGGCAAAAAAATAAAGTTAATACCTATATTACTTGCCATAAATTATGATGAAGTTGTATTACACGCAATTTTAGTCACTAGTTATTACGATGCCTCTGTCTCTCACATAATCTAAACACCAAAACTCTAGACTCGTGCTTAAACATGAGTAGGAAATCTTCTCAAATCATTCCTCGATGATCAGTTACAACACAGTGCAATTGCATCTATAAGTCATAGTCATTGCCTAATCTTAAATTCAAACATCCATGTGAGAAGTGGTAGGAGCAGAAGCCAGAAAATGAGATGGAATGCCAACAAATAAAATGAAACATTTGAGCCCACAAATCAGATGTCATGGCATCTGTGTGATATTTGATCATGGAGCAGCAGCAAAGTTACAATCTACATACAGAAAAATAATTGAAACGTAGGATAGTTAGAACACATAAAAATTATTATTTCTCTCTAGAGTTTTCTACCCAAGGAAAGGAGGTAATCAAGTAAGGCTTCGACTTCAACTGTCTATTAACGAATTTACGAAATGATAAGAAAACCTTGAGATTCAATCATAAATCACTTGGCCCCGTTTGATCTAGGGTAACTTTCACAGTCTCATGGAGTAAATGACTTGCTTTCAAACTGTTTTCAAATGCAACATACCTTTTCAAATGCAACATACCGTCCAACCACTCAACCAACTTTTATTTCTCTAACAAAATTAACGTGTTAGGGATTTGAGTAGATTGGGTCTAAATAGTTTAGAGAGTTTTATGGGTTCAAATGAATTGGGCCTAGAAGTTACTAGAGGAGGGGAAAAAGTTAAATAAATAAGAATAGAGTTGGTTGGAGGGGCACTCACGTTTGTTTCCTAGATTTTGCTAGCTTGAGCTAGGGTAGGGAGAGAGCTATGTTTCATGGATACGGATACAGATACGGATATCGTATTGAATACGATACAGATACGACGATATGGATACGACGATACATTAAAATTTGAAAATATAAGACTCGATAGGCTAAGAAATTATTAATATATATATATATATATATATATATATATATATAAATTTAGTATTAAAAATTAAAAATTGTAGAGATATATATTTAAATAAACTAGAAGATACGCACGCACGTGTGAAACATACAAGGATGATATGAGGAGAATAATTCTCACTTTATTCTCACTATCTTTTATTTCTCGACCATTAATTCAATCAATGATACCTCGATAAAGTTCAGATTTATTTTTTGCTTGAGCCTTGAATACTAATATAATTGAGTTGTTTTAGGTTTGATATACATATAAGTATATAGTGTTGCAATATTCTGTCTAAATCTAAAAATATTTATTAATGTTATCCCTAATCAGAATCATATTCTTACTATAACTGTGAATAATATAGTTAGACTATGAGTATTCATAGTGATAAAACAAAAAACAAATATATCAATTTTAATTTTTTTAACAACCACCATAATTTCTAAATTTTTCATTATATATTTTGAAGTTACAAAGTTCTTTACATAAATCATGTCCTTGAAAAAATAGCTACAAGTTGCATAAAACATGAAGACAATTGTAATACTTTTAAAAACTTTTATTTTCCGAGCAATTTTTTTTTTAAAAAAACATAAGAAAATTTTAAAAATCTTATAAGTCATTTTAAGTAACTTAAATATAAGAGTAGTTTGTTTGACATAAAAACGATTTGAATTCATTTTGATTCCTCATTTTCTATTACTTTGATGTATATAAGAGTAAATGTTTCACACAAAATAAATTAAACTCATTTTGATTTTTTTGAAGTGTTCTTTTATTCATCCAACAATTATTTGTGTTTGTCATGCCTAGGGTTTTACAATTTGGCTCATTGACGCTAGTTGACACCCAAGTCAATGCAATCCTCATTATGTCCACCATTTGCTTAGTACAAGGCTTTGCAATCACACGGTAGATCACAATTATAAGAAACAAAAGTTGTGCTTTGAGTAACAAATATAGCTTCTGACCTGAAGATCAAGAAATGTTAGAAGTAAAAGATTAATCTTTCACTATCATTCAGTTTTGTTAATGATTTCATAATCATCAATATTGATTAGTTCTAGTAGCTTAATATTGCATTGTATTGTAAAAAATAACGAGAAAATTAGTTACAATAATAATAAATTTTTTACACTGAGTACATAAAAATATTCATGTTGTTGAGTATACTTTTGGTCTATTAGTTTATCACTTAAATTTTTGTGGTCCCTAAATATTTTTGTTCAATATTTTTTTTGTCTCTGATCTTCAAAATTAATATACAATTAGTCCTAGTTATTAATTTGATGTCTAAAATTAACAACGTAATATATTGTAGAGATATATATAAATATATATAAAATATAAAATATACAACTTCATAAGAGTGATTTAAGAAGAAAAAAAATCAATTTTTTTTGCCGAAGCGTATCGCCGCCGTGTCCATGGGGTATCATAACAGTGTCCATGACATATCCGACTGATCAAACCTACAAAAATCAATGTCACGGATTTTTCCGTATCCGACATGTGTATCGGCGTGTCATATCCATGTCCGATACTTCAGGAAAAAAAATTTAGGAATATCCGTGCAACATATGGAGAGAGGAGTGACTTTCTTCTTGTAAAGGATTTATTCCTTGGCTAGGTGTTTCACTCGTATTATTGTAGTTCTTGTTGCTTTGAGTCACTGTAATCATGCGACGTTCTTTGATTCACTATTTTCTACATATCAGTTTATATTCTCTCTATTTTGTGCTGTGGTTGTATCAATGTGCAAGAAAACATTAGCCTCATTCTAGCATCTACCTAAAGGTGGAAAAGATAATACCGTACCCGAACAACCAAGGTTCCCGTCTCTTGGTATCATGATGAGCATGGGCTCTAAAGAAGGGATAATAGGCACCCAGCTGATACCAGCGAACCAACAACTCAGTATCCGGATTTCCGAAAAATCCACCAACATCCGCACCTACAGAGTAGAAATAAAATCAATAAAGATTAAATTCATACATACTGGTATGCGATAAAAACACAGAGAATATACTAACCAGAGAATGATATCCCTGTGAGACCAAGTGTCAAGATCATGGGAACTGAAACCCTTAAATGTTCCCATTCAGCTGTATTATCTCCAGTCCAAACTGCTCCATATCTTTGACTTCCAGGGAAAAATGCTCTTGACAAAACGAAAGGGCGTTCTTTCCCCTCCACGCGCTTAACAAGCCCATCCGATGTTGCCATGTGAAAGTAATAGCCATATGCATTATGCAACTCTCGATGCTCAACATCTCCATAGTGTAAAGCATCTCTAGGCATCGAAACCTGACACAGAAAAAATAACCACTTTTTCATTTAATAACAATCACATTCAACCATACATAAGTAGTGAATCGTCAAACTGTAATTACACGGTAGGACAATCACTAGTTACATGGATGATTTGAGAAATAACTAAACCAATATTTTTAATGACGGTAAGACACGAGAATATCATTCATTTCATTTCTCACCAAGGAAAAATAGCTTGTAAGAAATTGAAGAATGTCCAAAATATTATGATGTTTCATTACCGAGTAATTTGTATAGAAGTAAAGTTATTGGAAGAAAATTGATATAAAACTTGGGATTGGAAATACAGAAATTCAAAAGTAAAAAAAAAATCTATGTGGGATTATTAGCTTTGATGGCACAAAACAAAATTAATCACAGAAGACAGAGAAATCTTATTGCCTTGGACCTTCAACGATTGAAATGCAGCAAGAAGTTTCATCCAGTTAATAAAGAGGTATCAAATGAAACAATTATAAAACCACAGAGCTCCCGAGTCATTAAACTACCTCGGTTATTCAAAAGTTATACTTGCTAAGTCAATAGAAGTTGTTGGTCCACTTCAATATCCTTGAGCAGAGATCTCTCCCTTGTAAATTCCTTGACCAGAAAAAGTCATCCTCACTAGTGAAACGGCTTAAAATGAAAGATCCATCTCACACGTTAATAGCACCATGCCACTACCGAAACCAGTTCACCATATACACCCACAACACACTAATACCGGTTAGCATGTATGCTCTTACCAAAAAAATTAATGTTTCAGTTAACGCGATTTCAAACATCTGATAGTCTGTTTTAACTTTCGATCGCAGCAAAAAGTGCATAACAGGAATCAAAATTTATAATATTGTATCCTATCTTGATAACCTAGAATATCATAAGAATGAGATTGACATGCCTGCATCAAAATCTATATACATATAAAAGTGTGGATAGTAGAAAAGTTTTCTCATTGTGAACGGACATTATTACCCTTCACATGTTTACTTATTTTCATTATTAGGTAACATAAGTGGTAATTTCATATTTATTCCATTAATTAATAATTAATACTAACTAACCATATTTTATGGTTATTATTTTGTGCTTTTGACTTTCTTCTCCATGTTCTTAAATGTTTGAGCTAATTTTAAATAAACAAACTATTAAATTTACTTAATATTAATATCAATTATTTTTTTTATTTTAATAATTTTCGTTCTAAATTTAATATTGATAAATGAAGAAACAAAAAAATTTAAATAATCAGTATTATTTTTAAACTAAATAAAATGAAGAAACAAAAAAATTAAAATAATCAGTATTATTTTTAAACTAAATAAAATGAATTGAATTGAAAATAAAATTATATTTAATCAAAATTTTAAATTTATTTTGTCAAACTATTAATTTTTAAATGCAAAAAATTCAAAAATTACAAAATCATAACCATAAAATTCAAAAATACAAAATCATAACCATAAAATATGGTTAATTAGTATTAATTATTAATTAATAGAATAAGTGTGAAACTACTACATATGTTACTTGATAATTAAAATAAGTAAAAAAGTGAAGGGCAATTACGTCCTTTCACAATTGGAAAGCATTTTAAGTATCCACACTTTTATAGATTTATAGATTACTAGCATGATGCACGTGCGTTGCACGTAATATCAATTATATTATAAAAATTAAAAAAATTGATTTTCTAAAAAACAATTTAAATCATTTTGTTATTTATTTGGGTTTAATTTCTTATCATATTAGATGATTTATAAGAACTTATATAACTTAGTTTCAAAATTGTTTCCCAAATTAAAATTCAACAAATTAATTCTATATTATATAATAAATTATAATGAATATAATATATAAAACAAAATGAACTGAAACAAATTGCTAAAAAAATATATATTCAAACACCACGTATAAAGCATAATAATCTAAAAATCAACCAAATTATGGATTTTATCTATATATAAATCATAATCTACAAAAGCGAAGCATACTAAAGACAAATAATTTTCAATTTAAAATCACTGTGACTAACTCATAAAAACAATATTAAAACAAATGAAATAGTAATATTGATAATAAAATATAACTCATAATATTTAATTTAACATCCTAAAGAATTTTTTTACTTTTTATTTTTATAATTCTATATCATGGATAATAAATTCTATATATCGATCTTTCGTAGACTAACATTGATGACTATTAATTTCTTGTTAAATAAGTTTTAAAATAATAAATAAATCAACATATGTAAAGAAATGCACATTCAAATAAGATTATATGGTAAATATCAAATAAACTCATATAATAATTATTAAATATAGATTTTAAACTACTGGTATGATTTTCACCATTAAAATTTGAAATATAACAAAAGAAATAAACTTTCATAAAAAAATGTTATTTTTGTATCTATTGAATTAATTAGTTTGATTTAAAAATAATTAAATAAATATATTAAATTATATCATATATAAAAATTCTGATACTTTGACAAATGTTAATAAATGATCATTATAATATATTTATTATAAGGATTATATCATATATTGTTTTACAGTATAAAATAACTTAGTGTCTTTTTACTCATTAAATCTCTTTTCATGAATTACATATTCAAATAGTACTCAATCATAACAATAATGTCATGACATTTTATTTGTATTTGTAGAGTTATTTACATACAAGTATATAATGACAATTATATTGACAAAAAGGTAAGCACACATTAAATAAAAAAAATCAATAAACACTTAATTTGAAAAAATAAAAATAAAAATTTGAGCTTATTCACAAATGTTATCACAATTGATACTTTTTCAGCTTATTTTTCTTAAAAAAAAAAATCAATGACGGTATCTATTATATGTAGAAAAAAAAGTAGAGTCAAATGGTACATAGATAAAATTATTATAAAATTGTTTTAAAAAATGACACAAATGAGTCAAAAAGAGTAAGAGCAAGATGTTCCTACAAATAATTATTAGTATAACGTTAACATAACTAAATTGGAAGTTATGTTGGTGTAGAGTAAGTCTCTTGTGAGAATGTCTCACGATTTTTATATGTAACAAGTCAACCCTACCGATATTCACAATAAAAATTAATACTCTTAGAATAAAACTTAAAATGAAAAATTGTTGTCATATGTTCTTAATTATTCCAAATTATAAGTAAGTACTATTTTAGATTTTCAAGATGTAATTTTTACATTTTAGGAAAATATTTATCAATTAATTGATGTAATGAGTAGATAAATATCAACATCATATACTAAAATATTTTCTTCCACTCTTATATTGCTTAATTAATTAAAATATATTCATATAATTCTGTTTACACTCTTATATTGCTTAATCAATTCAAATCCTTTCACTTCATTGTATTTGTATTGTTATTTTAGTTCAATTTAGTACTTAATCTGATAAATCATTATTCCAAATTCTTATAATTTGTTTTTATCTATCTTTTTACTAACGAAATGTTGTTTCATGGATTTGATCACGTTATGCAAAGATTAAAAATATTTTTAATATTAATTTATTTTTTAGTTATTCAGAATATGGGTTCACGTGCGGATGCACGTGCTTTTTTGCTAGTTTAAAGAAATGCATGAATCTCATTAGCTTTTGATATTATCTACAAATTAAAGCAGTTGAAATAGGTAGGTAAAAAAAAGTAACAATAAGCTTGAGATATTAGCAGTACTAGGTTTTCATTTAGTGCAACGACGAAACAAAACAAATTTTAATATTAATTTAACAAGAAAAAGTGTGAGCCCAATAAGTAACAAGAACCAATAGAGAATCACTCAAAAGTTTACCTCTGGACCATTGAATACAGAAGGTTCATTCATGTCGTTCCAGATGTGCAAGGATGGAGTTGAACCAACGTAACTGTCAAATGAAAATTTCCCAGCCCACCAGGACCTAATCTCTGGACTCAGCATATCCAAGTATGAAGAGGAGCCAGACCAGCACCAACCATCAAAATCCTTTCCAGTCGCATCCTTCACATAGTATCCCTTTTGGGAAGCCTCCTTATGTATGTAATATGACTCATCCCGCTTAATGTGAGGATCCACAATCGTGACCATATGCCTACCTTTGGCAGCCAATTTCTTCTGCATCTCATCAGGGTTCGGGAATAAAGCCTTGTCCCATGTAAAATATCTCTTCCCATCTGTATGCTCGATATCAAGCCATAAAACATCATACGGAATATCATGTTCATCAAATTTGGAGTCGACATTGTAAACGTCCTCCTCATCCCGATAATTCCATCTACATTGATGGTAAGCAATGGCAAACAACTGTGGCAATGCCGGAGTTCCTGTCACACCAGTATACTGCCTCACTACATCTTTTGGTCCCGGACCGACAAAAAAGAAAGCATCCACCACACCAGCCTCACTCATCCAAAAGGTATCAACTCTCTTCTGATCAGAAGGCAACCTTAAGATTGAAGAGAAGTCGTCATTCCAGCCAGGCCCCAAAACATCAATCTGCATTTCAGCAGCATTGAGCCAGAAAAACCCAGAACTCCCTCGTGACTTCCCATGTGAAATCATGAAAGGAATGGTCCCATAAAGCCCAAAAGGTGAATCATGGAGGTACTCAAAGACATCAAGATTAAACAACCTATAGGGCTCAGAGTCCTCAACACCAGGCCCTCTAGTTGGCTTCAAAGCTAGACTGGTGGCATGTTCAGGAATGCCATAAACAAAATCAGCCTCATAAAAAGACACGTCAAAGCTAATACTTTGCGGTCCGAACGGCCGTGTATCAGTGTGACTTCTAAATCTCTCCTCCCAATCCTCGTTTTCCTCCTTTTTCTCCCTCAACTGTTCAAAATCAAACAAACCATTCGAGTTCAAAGACAACACCTTTTTCCCATTTTTACCACTCTCCCTCACAAATACCTCAAAAGGGTCATGCCTAATCACACCTTCATACCCATCAGAAAGATAAAAAACTGACAAAGTACCCGAACCATCCTTGCTTTCTTCCTCTTTCACCCTCTGCAACCACAGCCTCTTCTCCAAAAACTCCGGCAAAATGACATCGGGAACCTCGAATCTCTTCTTCCGGGTGCCTAGACTTTGGTCCTCATCAATCTTGAGCCTCAAAACACCATCTTGATAAGCCGATAATGTAAGAACTAAAGGCTTACTGGTGATGGGCTGCTCGTGATTCTCGCCATTTTCTACACCATTTTCTCTCTGGATAAGTTTAGCTACAAGATCACCTTCAGTAACAGATATATCGGTGGCGATTAATGAGCACACCCCAGGTTTCCTAGATCGGGCACGTTTGCAGAAAGGGGTCTGATTACAGTTCCGAAATTCATCTTTCTTCCAAGAAAACACGCAGTTTATCAGGAGTAGAATGAACAAAAAGATGCTCAGCGGTTTTCCCATGAATCGTAATTTCTAGTAAGGAAATCTCAGTTTGTGGAAATCATGAAAATGGTGGCCGTGGATTGGGGAAGAAAGAATTACTCCGTAGTCTCTCATAAACGAAGCTAGAAGTTTGTGAATCAGGCCGCCGGAAATTCGGAATAGAGGTTTTTATCTCAAATCACCCCCTCATTCTAACAAAAATACCAATTTAGCCTTAGTTAATTCTAATAAATTAACTTAGAATTTATGGAGTAATAATAAATTGGTTATTTTGCAAATGGGTTGAACGTGTATATAGAGCTTATTATATTCTTTAAAGGAAAACATATTTTCTTGTAAAATTCAAGATCTAGTTATTAATAATATAATTAAATTAAAATAATTATTATGAGAGATTAGATTCATATAACATATGAAAAATAATTAAGTTGGAGATAATAAAATAATTTATGAATGAATGATGAGAATTTTATTAGGTAAATAAATAAATTTGAACAGTTTATCATCATATATTTTTATTAAACTCCATGTTTCGATTGTTTTTTTAATAAAAATAATTGTTAATATTTGACAAATCATGTACCCATATTTTTTAATTACGTATACAAATTTTTTATTTTCTTATCACTACTTTATTATCGGTTTATTTTTTTTTTATTTTTCGCCTTTACGAATCTATTATAATCTTGTGCTTTCAATAAAACAAAAAAAAACATTTCGTTCTTAACAATCTTACTACTACTATTATAATAGTAACAATTATAAAATATTAAGAAATTTATTATAATAATTTTTTAATAATATAATATAATTGTCATTATACAATTATTAAAGTATTATTTTTTTGAAATATTATCGACTAGTAATTCAAAACTCTGCATTAAAGTCGTAGTTTTTAAATTTTTCTTTCTATTTTAGGTTTATAAAAAATATAAAATATAAAAAAATTTAAAGAATAAAATGTTGCAAATATAATTAGGAAGAATTAACATTACTCTTAATGAAATTGTTGGGTAAAAACGTATCATTTATAAATAAACATACAAAAAAAGGATGTTAAAATCACGTACTTATGTGTGAAATCTATACAGTTGAAGGTTGTTTATGTAAATAAATGTGAGAATATCTGAAAATTCGGCGATTTTCACAGTTTCCAGAGCTCAAGCACCACCACTGTCCGAACGGCTAATGGCATTCTCCTCTGTTCCCAGATTTTCTACATTTTCGACGATTTCTTTATATATTTCGGAACGCTCTCCAAGTATTCAGCTGCCCATTATTCATTCTTCCAAGTTCAGAAACGTGGATTACAGAAATACGAGACTTGAATGTAAATTACAGCGCTGTCACGCGGGAGCCAAGGATCAACGGAGTGGTGGGTCGCCGGCGACGAAGAAGAAGAAGAAACCCAGTAGCAGGAATTTGGTAGAAGATGATTTTGTCATCGAAAAAAGTGGTGGGGTCGGCGGCGGTGGTGGAGTTGAGGTGCTAGAGTCACCGTCTCACCCGGGGTACGCTGCGTTGCCGCTGCCAAAGCCGCCTGCTGGTTTCGTGTTGGATGAGCAAGGGAGAGTTCTGATGGCTTCTAATAAACGTATCGTCAGAATCGTGAGTTTTTCACTGTTTTAGTTTCTTATTTGTGAGAATGCGTGCTTATTCGCGCGTTTTGTGACTCTGCTTTGTTTCTGTTTTGCGATTTTGGTCGTAGTTTGTAACACGAGAACTGAGTGCATTTTTTACCTTAGTTCGAACAGTGTAGGGGTGGATTTTGAGTAACTTTAGGGCTGCATCAATTCATTGAAAATCAAAATGTCATTCTCTGGGAGAGGAGCTGTTCGAATGAATTGCTTTTAATGGGTAAATTAACAACTCGTCTTTCAAATTTGTTGCAATGGAATATGGAACTTGTGATTATTGGATTCGAGTCATCTGACTGTTTAAATGAGTAACCCGGGATGACTAGCCAAACTTTGTGTGTGGTACAAAATTCGGAATCCAAAAGATCATTTATAAAGTGTAGTCTGTGGACTGTAAAGTGATAAATTCCAGTTTCAAGATAGTTATAGAACTTTTTTGTGGTTACCAAAGTTCTTTCATTTTGTTTAGGAATGTGATTCACAGATAGTGGTGTCTATTTTTATCCTCCTTGAAAGAATTCAATTTTCTTAGTGGAGTCTGTGAAAACAGATAGTTATTTAAGAGAAAGAGTGACGTGTCAATTTGGAACTAGATTCACGATTCTGTTCATCACCTTGTGTGTGAGTTATACTGCCAATATTTTTTAAATTTTAATGAATTATGGAACAGTTTATGTATCACTTAACTTCGGTTGACTGGACATACAGAATGTTCATTTTCCATTTTGTGGTTACGATCGATGAATTTCTGCTTGCTTGATAAATCTCTGAAGGCATTTGTCTCTTCAATGATGAATGAACAATGTAAATTAATCTCATTGCATAATGGGTGTGTTTTGTGTTTGATTTGAGATTTTATTATCTCGTTTTTTTCATCTTGCTGAGAATTTCCTGAACGGTAAAATTTTCTCCATTGTAAAGGATTCCAAGCCAGGTTGAGCAGGCAGTACAAAAGTTTTTCTAGTTGTTTGATT